>NW_016690300.1:2361848-2427686 GCF_001604755.1 Lepidothrix coronata | reverse complement strand
AAGTTACAGTCAGGGTGGTTTTAAGTATAAATAAACCTGGCAAGTACAGGTACCAAGATCAGTGTGACCTTTCACAACTTAAAATGCAGTTTTGTCCTTAAGTTTGATCTACACTCATGTAGTGTTATTAATAATAGTCATGAGATTGTCTATGCCTTCAAGAGAGGTTTTAAAAAACAATGTTTTTATAGCAACTCATTTGGTGGTTTCTGTGCTTTTGATAGGGTTCAGCTGTGAAACTTTGCTTGAAAGCAGAGGCAAGAAATTGTTTTGAAATCTGACCTTCAAATACAGCCACCACTGGGATTTTGAAGAAAACCTCTCAAAACAGTGAATATTTTGATAAAATTGTGTGTGCTGACAATGTTATACTGTCTGATCAGTCCGTGCATCTTTTTAATATGCTAGCAGTTAATAATATGGAAGTATTATATTGCAGTAGCGTTTAGATGCTCGATATGAACAGCCACTTTTAACAGGATGGAGCCTATCTCATTGTTTCCTGTGAGTTTTCAAAGCTCAGTCATAATTGTGAGCCTCAACTGTGTTTAAAACACCAAATTGTAGATGAATTGTGTCACATCTCTTACGAATTTTTATTCCACTCAAAAAGCATGGAATATCAAATACGTCCTTTTTTTCAAACTTGTTCACTGAGTCAGAGGTACAATTTTCTGCAAAAACTCGCAGATAACCGTGATTTTTTTTAAAAAATGAAGTACCTGGCATCTCCCAAGTTTTTATAACCTGAGAATTATTTGTAACTTGTAGAAAGTTAGGGGGTAATTCAAGAAAATATTGTTATGTTTTCTTTTTCTTTTCATCATCCCTACCGTCACTAGCTATCACATGGTACCTGGATGAAGGCTTCCCCTCAGCAGTCAGAAGAACTCTCCACATGTCTGTGTGGAGGTCGCTTTCATAGCTTACCTGGGAATGAATAATGCAGCTATGAAAAGAATAACATCCTAATAGATGTTTGAGCAGAGTGACATTCCAGTGATCATCAAGGATAGCTCAGCTCTGAACATATTTACTGCTGAATTGGTCCTTGAGCGGACAAAAATGTCAGAAAAGGTGGATAAGGTGGTAATGACACGGGGGATGAGTTATGAGCTATCATTCATTAAATTTCATTTTCAAGAGCTCTCCTTTTCCTGTTGTGGCAAGCAGTCATTTTTTGGGGTCTATTTTCAATATTTAAAAACCCCAACAGACCAAAATCCCTAACCATAAACCAAAACAACAACAAAACAAAATAAATTGCAAACCCCAAACCCTCAGAGTTAATTTTTAACTTTTACTATTAGCTAAAAGCTCTGCTCTGGCTCTGACTTGCACCTCCTTCCCTCACAGGTTCTCTGTCTCCCCACATTATGGGCTTTGGGAGGTGGGCAGGCACAAAGCACAGTCCAAAGTCACTCGACTGATATCATGTGCCTCAGTCACACCAACACTGCTTTAGTACCTGAGAAACCCTATATTTTCCAGAAGTAACAAGGAAGGTCTTGATTCCCTTCTTGGAAAACCAGTGTATTCTTGAACAGATTTTTTTCCCTATATGATTGCTGTCCTTAAAGCCCTAAAGTGAAATTTATATGGTGCAGTAGCAGTTTTATTTATTTTGCTGCCCTGAAATAGAATTAGTTTATACAACATCTCTGTCATGTGAATAAGACATAAGTCTGAAACACTGATGTTTTGTGAAGATTGGAAAAATAAAAAGGTAGACCAACCATGGAACAGGAAGTGATGCCTTTAGAAGCAGTGTTTTTTGAAGCATCACAGTGTTTTTTGTTCTTTTTCTTACATATTTCCTGTGGTTTCTGTACCTTTACTTTAATAAGACCCTGGCCTTTCCTATTTTCTACAACAACAACAATAATAATAATACTTTAAAAGGGCGTTTCACCCAGGAATCATTTTACAAATATCCACCAAATCTCATAACATTGTTTGTCAGATTGAGGCAGGTGTTTATGGAGCTCACATATCAGAAGCATCACTTTTGTACCTAGAATACCATCAATAATGACGTTGTTTTATACCTGCTTCTTTCCTTTCAAGCAGGAGAATCAACTCATTCAGTGTTCAAGATGGACAAAACTACTGAAGATGTGACTTTCTTATTTATTTTATTTTATTCAGTTTTTAAGCTGAAAAGAATATTCTTGATTCCAATCATCTGCTTCTCCAGCTTCTAGAGGCCCAGGAGGAAATCAGATAAAGGCATTTCATTTGGGGAATGTCACATTTTGGAAAACATCTTGGAGAAAGTTGTCTTGGGATTTTAATTCTGCAAACATTTTCAGCTTTTTGGGTGAGGCATATGAACATTTTTAATGTAGTTAAAATTTAGCGTCAATCAGGTCTTATTTCTGTCCCAGGTTCTCACGGAGACTTTCAGTGTAGTTGTGAGAATCAGAACATACATGGCTAAAGGGGTAAAGATTCTTCTGATGGCCTTAATTCTGGCATTGCTTGACTTCTTAAAGCACAACCTTACAGAATTTCTCTGGTATTGTTGCTGTATCTGTAATTGTAGAGCTGCCTTGAAATTTCCCTCTCAACAGATCACGCCAGTTTATAAACTGGGAGGCAGAGGGGAGTCAGCCACTGGAATACTTGTATTTTTGGGGTGGGAGGTAGGGAGGGGAAGTACTGGATCTTCTGGCAGCTGTTGAGGAGGCTTGGGTGGGAAGACTTGTGAGTGGGTGACAAGCTGGTGTGAGGAAGAGCAGAACACTTTTTTCCTGTCCAACTTTTTTATTGTGACCCTTCCCCCTTCCCAGCAGCATATTTCAAGGAAGTGTGAGATGCAGGTTGGTTGACCATATCGTGGCAATTTGAGGAGATGCAGTAGATGTCAGGTTATCTTGGGTGTTATTTTCAGCAGAACTTAAAATCTGAGGTTGAGGATCATGTGAGATCTGTCGAGAATCTGCCCATTGCAAGCACCCTTGAGTCAGAGCATCTCTGTCCCAGCAGATATCTGCCAGATGACATCCAGAACTAAGAGTCATGTATGCTCTATGCATGAGCTAGCTTGTGGGTACTTGTAGACAGACCTTTTCTATCATAAAACTGGTTAGATCAAAACATTACCAATTCCTAAATAGCCTCAAACAATAATAGCTAAATGTAAAGCAGGACAATTATCAGATGGATTTTTCAAGACATGCTAACAGTCTTCTCGCTGATACTTTTCCCTTTTCAGCCCTGAGGTCATATTTTGTCTGTATGTTTTGCTGAGTGCCTTATAAGAACTCTATAAATAAAAAGTTATAACCGTGCGTTTGCATTTTCCTTGATTAAAATGTGATGTAAATGTATTTAAAATGATATGCAAATGATATGAAGGCTCCAGGCAATTTTTTTTTTTCCAGCAAGACCCTCTGCATTGCAAAGGTTGTTAACAGAGCAAGGAAATAAAAAAAAATAAAAAAAAAAGAGAGAAAAAAAAGAAAATATCAAGTCAGTACTAGAAGCAAGAGGACAATGAAGGGGACCTTTTACAGTTATAAAATGGATTTAGAAAGAGGAGGCAAGACATGTTGGTACAGAATTCACTCTTTGCTGGTGACTATCATAAGGAATTAACTACACCTTTGGATCTTTTGGTAAGGCTTGCTTCAGGAGTCCATACTGTAATGCACATTTTGTTTTCTACTGGTTTGAGTTTATGTATTAGGATGCAATTAGCTGAGCTATGCTTCTGAAACATCAGTCTTAGTAACATTCATTGAAGGAATTTATGGTTTCAATGCTTTCTTGTCTGGAGTTTGGCATACCACAATTTGGTGGTATATTAAGTTGTGGTAGGAGCCTTTATGATGCAGTTTTAAGACTCAGGGTTATGAATTAAGAGACAAGAATGTCCATTAAAAATGTGGTACACTGTTCACAGATCAGTTCTCACAAAGGGCTGAGCACAAACTCACTGTTTGCATGGGATTTAACATTTCCAAGCTCTGCACCTTCTACTTTAACCATGTTATATTTAGGTGTTTTCTTGTTTTCTGGTATATCTTGTTTTCTCTGTTCTGTGTGTGTGCATGCACATGTAAGAATGTGTATATGCCTATGTATGTCAGTTTGAACAAGATGAAATGACTGTTCTTGAATCTCTAAGCAATGGAAAACCAGATATTACTGAATTACAGCATTTAGACAGCTCCTTACTGGATTTGCATCTCCATATAAAATCATAGTAGGATGAGACTTTCAGGCTCGTTCTGAATGCTCTACACTTGTTCTTTTAGTTTAACTGCCTTTAGAGCTGCTTTTGGTCACTGCCTTGGCATAAATAAGACATCAGGATCATACTACTTAACCAGTTTTGCAATAGTTTGCTGGAGGGAGGTACAGGGGCTGTGACTGAAGTTGTCTAAGGGCACTTCCTTGTTAACAAAGAAGTCCAAACTTGCTTAAGTCTTCCTAGCTGGCACAGAAAATTCGCATCAGTGTAATACCTGCTGAAGGATTGTAAGTCTCAGTTGATTATGGATAAGGCAGATGAAAGTCAGAATAAAATACTTCATCAGGTATTTTTATTTAAGCAAGAACAGAACTGTAATCCTGATTTTAACTTTTGCATATTCATTTATCTCACCACTTAGCTAAATATCTGTCATTGCAGCAGACTATGTGTTTAAGAAAAGAAACACCTTTCTTTTCTGGGTCTGGAAGATTTAGAAAGGGTAGGAAGGTAGATGTGACCTTTGTGATATCTTTCTTTTTGTCCACAGAAAAAGGCTCAGCAGTTCTGAGATGGAACAGGATAAGTCAGATGCAATGTGCTATGGAGCTGATCAAATGCTGTGGCAACTGGATGTACAAGTTAAAAGCTGACTTGGCAGGTACTGTTCCTAAGGCAGTTAATTGTTTCTAGCAGCTTTTCCTTTATTTGCTCTTTTTAAAGAACATTTTTCCTGGGTGACAGAGAAGCCAATGCAAATATGCATAATGAGTATTGCTTTAGGTTTCATGCAGGACATAGGGCTTCCCTAACACTATGTGAAAACTCAAGACATTTCCCACAGCTCAGACTGAACTGGAGTCACAACTGTGGTAAGATTTGGCTTTAGACAAGAATAAATAAACCCCTGTGAGAAAAAGCCAGGTTATGTGGCAGGTACCTTCTTAGGTCAGCCACCACTAACATGAGAGATTAGGAGACATTCCTTTTATGATTTAGTGTGGTATTCTATTTTCTCCCCTGAATGTTATCTCGATTAAATTAACTGTGGAAAACCTGCCAAGGTCTTTAAGACGTATAAAATAAAGTACACCAATAAAGTAAAAGGTATGTTAGTAAAGTTCAACATGTTTGTACTAATAAAATCAGTGATTCAAGAAACTCACACTTCTGTAGTCCTTGAATGAGAGAACTTGTTCACTAGGTGTGAGTGAGTCACATTGCATGCATGTCCAGACATTTCAGGATTTTATGTGCATGAAGCTAATGTTGTTAGAATGCTACTGAGCTCATAAGGAATTTGGAAGGAAAAAAAATTCCTTACCATCTTTATATATTTTTGAGAGGAAAGGAAATCTGTAGAGGAATTCATCAAATATGACCAGTGTATTTAAATTACTTGCAGTGATAACAGAACGAGACATTAATAACAGATAAAGGGGTTCTTAGTTACACACTTAAAAGCTTATTTAAAGAGCCTAGATTAGATCATAGATCAACACAGCCTCACTGGAAAGAGCACTCGTCTTACACATAGGGCTACACACTGCAGCACTTAACAGAGACTTTGGTGAGATAAAGCTGTTTGGCTTTTAAGTCAACCTTGAGATGACTTTCCCTTTAAAAAAAACCCCACTTTGATTATGTATTTGGTTTGCATGCTAAATAAGCTACTCTGCTAAAAATATACCCCTGCAAGGAGCTTATGTCACCTCCCCCCAAATGTGTGACAGATAGTGAAAGACAGGGAAGGCAGAAGAGGCAATATAAAATCCCAAGTTTTAATTTTTATCAGGGTGAATTGAAAAGTTCGTATTAAATTATCTAACACCTTGAGGACAAAGGCATTAGCTTTTAGATGATAGTTAGCAAATCTCTGGCAGCTAGAGGCCAGATCTACAGGTAGCATGACCACTCACGCTTTGCTGGACTTTGTTCATTCTGTGCTATTTTACACCAGCTTCCAGTGCTCCCCTGTAAGTCTTGTGACCTTTCTACTTATTAAAAAAAACACAGCAAGGTGAGGTATAAAACCTACAGCACCTGAGATTGACTCCTCAACCCCACTCCCATTGTGCACCTTCAGAACCAGGTGTGGACTTGGCTGTCCTGGGGAATGAGTCAGATCTTCAAAGATCCGACGTGCAGTGGAGTCTCTGGCTGACCCTGTGCCCGCAGACAGCACACGTTGAGGAGTGACAGGTACAATAGATGGATATTTCTTTCTGCCCTGTTTTAAAAGGATATGCCCTCCAGATAAATTCAAGCGCTGTCAGAACTGACACCTTTCTCAGGAATTAACAGGAGGCAAAGCTCTGAAATGCCAGATTCCCAGTAAATTCTCTCAGCTTTTCATTATTTCTCTGGTTGTAGATACTTACCCCAGGAGACCTTAAATGGCCTTTTTATTGTTCTAAGGAACTTGTTGGAGTAATTTAAATAGGTAGGAACACCGTGTTCTCTGGATGGGAAGTGAAGGAGCCATGATAGGGCTATTATTTTACTAGAAGGTAAGGGCTGAAAAATAGGCAGTGTTTAAATTTAGAATTCTCCACCACTGATGAAACTCCAGCTCTGCCCAAGGGCTGTCAAGAGTAGGGCAGTTTTCAAAGGCCTATTCTTTCTGGTTTACTGCATTGTGGGGTTTTTTTGGGGGGTGGTTTTTTTTTTTTTGTAATCTCTTCAACTAAACAGAGATCAGAAATGGAAAAGGAAACCTCAACAATGCAGCTCAACCCCTGGGGAAGCAATGCTGATTAATGGACAATTTTATGGCTCATTTGTAGAAAGGGAAACTCTAACAGAGTACTCTGTTTACTTTGTCCATACAATTCATATCAGCATTTCCGGGAAAAAAATAAAAGATGTTTGAATATCTTAAATACCTTGGGAAAATAAGCAAATAGCTTATGGACATCTGCAATGAAGAGTACAAACTACTGGAGGATTTATTACAAACCTTGCGTGTGCTGGAATGGTCAGATTCCAGCAGATTTTCCTTTAAAGTTATATTCTTCCTATTTATTTATTTCTAAATGTTACTTTGGAGTTTAGGGATGAATTTCCCTGTCAGAGAAGCAGTGTTTACAGACCTACAGATAGACAGACCTACAGATCTGCAGCTGGTTTAGGGGGCTTAATGACTCTTTGGAGTGTATCTGTATCTCTTTGTGTTCTTGAGCTACTATGGTTTCATTTGCCATACTGCTGACTAAGTCTGGAATTAGAACAGCAGCAATAGGCAATTATGCATTTCTGGACCTCAGTAAATTAGTATAAGAGGCTCTGGCTTCTTTTTTTCTGAAGTTTTGATTCATAGTTACCCATCCCAAATCCCCTACCCCTCCCTAAAAAGAAAAAAAAGGAAAATAAAAGAAAAAGGAAAAAAAAGAAAAGAGAAAACAGATGGAAAGAGTTAGATTATCCTCTGCCAAATTGTACACAAAATGGCTGTCTTTGGCACTGAACTGATAGGACTAGGACTTTTGGATTGTTTTCAGATGTGTTATGGCTATCATGAGATGTCAACTGACTGGGAATCACACACTGGGAAGAGCAAAAGGTGAAAGAGAAAAATCAGAAACAAAGAAGAGGTGCTACCCAAGGAGGGGTGAGCTGGGAGAATACTGGTAGAAATAAAGAGAAGTATCAAACACTTTCTAGATTTTGCCAAAAAGAGCAAGAAAAATTGTATAAACCACAGAGAAGGACAGTCTCTTTAAGATACACAGAGATCTGTATGTGAATGTATAGAAACATACATTATATACATATGGTGAGGCTCAAGACAGTCGAAGTGCATTGGAGTGAAAAGTTTTATTGAAGGCTTTTCTATATAACACCACCTCCTGGATCACGGACATTAAAGTCAGTTTAGTGTTATTCTTATCAGCCGTGAGATTTGCTTTTCTTTCGGTAGGTGCACATAAGTTACAGTTACTTTGCTGGAAAGTTGCAGAGAGCCCCAAGGTAAATGTGAAGCCTGCAGTAAATACATTCTCAGTAAATGTACACAGAAACTTGACACTTTACGGATGCCTTTATTTTTCATAGATCCTGACTGTGATTGGCATGTTTTCACAGAACAGTTGAGGTTGCAAGGGATGTCCAGAGAGTGTCTAGTCCAACTCCTCTGCTCAAAGAAGGATCAGCTCCAGCAGGTTGCCTATATGTAATCAGGATTTTGGTTACCTCCAAGAATGGAGGCTCCACAACCTCTCTGGGCAGCCTGTTCTACTCTTTGGGCCCCCTCACAGGAAAAGTGTTCTCATATGTTTGAATGGAATTTCCTTCTAGTCAGTTTGTACCTGTTGCCTCCTGTCCTGTCACCTGTTACTGGATACTACTAAACAGAACCTGGCTTCATCTTCTTAATCCCTCCTATCAGGCATTTATTTTTATTTGCCCTCCCCTCCACCCCAGTCTTATCTTCTCCAGATTGAATAACCCCAACCGTCTCAGCCTCTCCTTATCTGCCAGATGCTTTAAGTTCTTATAGTCATCTTTTGCTGGACCTGCTCATGTGTCTCCATGTTTCTCCTGTCCTGGAGAGCTCACCACTGGGCACAGAGCTCCAGATATGTGCTGGCACCTGCTTGTCTTTGCTGTAGAGATACGCTACTGACCTGTGGTCACCTTAGTGTCCACTAGGAGCCCCAGGACTTTTTCTAGAAACCTGCTTTTGAGCCAGTCAGTCCCCAGCTTATTCTGGTGCAGGAAATTACTGCTCCCCAGAGGCAGGACTTTGCAGTTCCCTCTCTTGAACTTCATGAGATTCCTGTTGGCCCATTTCTCCAGCCTGCCCTTGTGCCTCTCTGTGGCAGCACAGCCAGCTGGTGCCTCAGCCCCTCTAGCTGTGTATCATCTGCAAATTTGAGAAGGTACACTCTGTCCCACTGTGAAGATCATTTATGAAGATGTTAAACAGTGTGGGCCCCAGCACTGCCCTCAGCCATGGTAAACACCTTTAGTGACTGGCATCCAGCTGGATTCGGTGCTACTGGTCACAGCTCTGAGCCAGGTAGAGCAGTTTAGTTCCAGCCCATCTCAAGGTCTCTTTATCTAGTCCATACTTCCTCTGTTGTTTGTGAGGATACTATGGCAGACTATGTCAAAAGCTTTGCATAACTCAAGGCAAACAATATCCACTGTTCTCCCTTCATCCTCTGCTCTAGCCATGTGATAATAGAATGCTGTTATGTTGGTCAGGAATCATTTCCCTTTCATAAATCCATCTGATTTCACGAGGAGCTATAGTTACGTTTTGGAAAACAAACCAGAAAAACAAAGGAGATGAGGTTGAATCAGGAAGCTTTACATCTAATGTTAAATTGTGATATATGGGATTCTCTACCTGAAGATCAAATTAGCAGTGACATACATAGAATCCCCTGCAATAACATCCTAAGAGGATATAAGACACGTTATCTCTGATTTCATACCCACCACAACTGAGAGCCACACCTGACTGGTGGATTTCCATACTGTGTTTTGTTTCAGAGTGTTAAATGAACACCATCACTGAGATGTACTAAATGTCTGTGTCCCCAGCCTTCTCATGACCTATGGTCTCTTTTGACCCTTCAGTTTTGAGGTGCCTTACCAATGGATACCTGTAGTATTTGTTTTCTTGTGAGGCCACCTTATCTTACATACCTCTACACTTTCCATTTAGGTTAACTTTGTATATGTTTGAACAGTGAATTCCTTTGTCTCTTGGCAGACAATTTAATTGGTTAATTGAGCTTTGTTACTCTTTCATACAGCAATCACAGTTGCCTTTGAGGGATTGTCCTTGCCTGTTGTACAGTCTTGTACATTGTGGAGATTTTGGCACTGATAAAATGCTTTTGGCCAGACCGGATATGTGTTATTTACTCCCGTTCCTTCAGAGGCAATTATTTAAAGGTTGACTGTAACATCAAACAAATAACCAAACCTACAAATGCTTCTGGTCAGCTTGTAGCTGTCTTACAATGCTGGGTTTAGTGACGTGCGTGTTATTGGGCACAAGCCATTGAGCTCTGGAGGGGATTCAGAGCCAGAAGTCTGCAGCCTAAGTGGATTGGCCAGAAAACAGGAATTGAGCATTTCTCCATTCAATAGTGTGTGCTGTGAGTGCCTGTGAAAATCTGGCCCTCCATATTTCCACGGGCATTTTGATGCCTTGGGGTGCCATTTCTCAGAACAAAATAACAGGAAATCTGTGCTTCTCATCATCTTTCGGTTGCTAGATATTGGAAGTATCTTGAGGACAAGATCTCCTGTTGTTTCTTCCTCATAAGGGACTTTTTGAGGAAAACTCTGTTTTGGAAAAACATGGACCCATACAGCACTGCAGCTATTGAAATAACTCACATTAAGAGGGTTTCTTGTGAGATGCCATATGCAAGGCTTGTTGAGTAAGATCCCTTCTGGGTGGCCTTTGTCCATCTCCCATTGTTTTCATGACACATCTTTTACTGCAAAGAGGAATTAAAGGCCTTCACCTCAGAGGTTCAGGAAGAGTAGAAGGAGGTCTCCTCTGAATGATGATATGTCTGACACTTTTGTTCCTATCACTTTCCTGATAAGCTCAAGCTGTTAAACTCCAGCTAACCAATCAGTAGAACAATTTACTACCTCTGTGTCATTTTAAGTGGGCTGTCTAGCTGGAGCAGGATGTATTCAAATGAAAGTTAACAAACTATGTTTTCTTTTGAGGATTTGCCTGCTATAAAGAGCTTGAAGAGAACTTTTGAATGGGTATTCTCATCCCGTTACAGCTGAAATATCCATTGTACCTCCCACAGCTTCAATAACTGCAGTTATTTTCATTTCCAGCACATTTAGAAACAAACGATGTTGAATCTACTTTATTTGATGGGAGAGGTTCACGAAGAAATGGCAAAGGACTTGCATTTTTTAAATATTTGGCCTTCAGATATCCTTTCCTTTCCAGATCCTTTAAGCCACGCTCAGGTGACCCTTACAGGCTGAGCAGCAAAACCCTGCTGGGAGAGAGAGGCCCAGAGCCGCTGCAGCCTCCCTTGTGGTCCCTGCCTATCAATGTCTGCTCTGATTCCACAATGAGGCTGGACTGTCTTGGCAGGGAAGGCTTCATGGGATCAGGTATAATCCCCCAAGGAAAACAATTGTATACAATAAGAACTTGAAAGCATGAAAGGGAAAGATTTTCAACTATCTATTATGCGAAAAACTGTAGGAAAGCAAAGCTCATGCTATTCCATAAATGAGCTTGTCTGGTAATTGAAAAATAAAATAAAGCTATTTGGCTACAAACCTGATATAAGCTTGATGACTGAGTACAAGGTATTTGTTTTCTTGTGCAGACTTCTCACATTTTCTCCTCCTGTTACTCCCACCCATCTGTAGAAAATGTTTTTTTTTTTTCTTATTACCTCAAAGCCTGAATGTTGTAGATTCTATGTGAAAGATTTAATTCAAATCCTTTTCTCCCATTCTTCTGTAGCAATTCAAGACTTGTTGATTCAGAGAACATGGGTTCTTCTTGTCTGGTCTTTTCCTTTCAGTGTGGTCATGCTGTTGAATTTTAAAACTCAGTGCTAGCTAACAGTGATATGATGCTGAAATATCTATTTATCTTTTGTGTAACCGCAGCAAGTTGTTTTCTCTAACAGAAAATGTAGAAGCCAAGCAAGCTACAAGTATGTTTTTTTTCTTTGCTGATGAGAGAGCCCTTGAGGATAGTCTTATGTGCTAGTTTATAGGATAGCCAAACCCTACAGGTAAATGTTACCCATAAAAAAGGAACAGTGCACTTATGCCATATGTACCTGAAGTGTGTTTCTGTGTGACTGGGATTTCAATAGGAATTTGCCAGACACCACAGAGAACTGCAGATGAGAACAAAGGCACTAAACTGATCTTTTGTCTGCTGTGACTACCTTGGAAGTAACTTTATAGACCTTAATTTTCTTTCCCTTACAGCCCTTAGCCTGCTGTGCACAAACAGGAGAAAGGCAGGTGCCTGGGCTCCTCTTCATGATGCAGCATGATGGACAGAGCCAAACTGTTGTTCTTGCCCCCACTCATTGTAAGCCCTCATAGACAGCTTAGAGTGTTATGCTTCAGGCATCTTCAAAGCTTGGAGAACCTTAATGTTAGGTTGTGTTTCTGCCTGATCTTTATTCTAGCCATCTTTTTTTAACCCCGTGTGTAGATTGTCCTGGTTTACTTACTGGGTTTTTCAAATCTCCCTAGAAGATAGAAAATAAAGCTGCATTTTTCACTCTCTAGTTACCAAATATCAAGCTTAGGACTACAAGAATGTAGAATAGGTGTTAAAATCCTACCTTCTTCCAAACAGTCTAAATGAGCCCAAGGTGCAATTAAGCTATTCTATTTTATCTCAGCTGTGAAGAGAGAGTGCAGAAAGAATGATGCTTTTGACATCTGTCACTTGCACGATCACCTTTCAGTGCCAGCAGAAGAAATCCATTACCCTTTCTGATTAGAGAGTGATTTTAGCTAGGCAGTTATAGGGTGATACCAGCTACAGTGACAGATATATATCCTGGAATGCTTTCCCAATCATGCTGTGTTTGTAAAGGGGATATAATCAAGACAATGCTAATTTTTTTATAGCCCCATTTGTGGGAGGAATAAAACCCTATAAAAAGCTGGATTATTTTTCCCACAAGTAATATTTTGATATGCATGTTTAAATTATGTTGAAATTAAACTATTAACTGCTAAGAGTAACAGATACACGTTAGTTTCACAAAAAGAAAATACTACAGCAGTTACAAACTGAAGTAGATCTGGGAAATTCAACATTTTCAATTGTCATGTTGGGTTTTTTTCTTTTCATTCATTATTTGTGATTAAAGAAGTTCCCCACTTTTAAAGGAAATAATACAGAACAGGGTTATATACTGTCACATTGGTGATAACTCTTCAAAACCAGAGACAAATTAAACCCCATATCCAGAAGTTCTGAAAACTGGGGGACTGTAAAAAACATGAGTTTCAATAAGCCATGGTCAAGTAACTCTGCCTTTGTGATAGGTCAAACCAAAACTCCAAATCCAGACATTCCTGAGCTCTGGAACACTTAAAATAGAAATCTGGCTATGAATCTCTGGCTTGGTTCTGTGTTTCAAATAAAGGAGAAACCCCTTTCCCCAAAGCAAAAAGCACTGGGAAAAAAGGTTGAAATTATAGAAAGTAAAAAAAAGTCAGAGGCCATCAAGAGATGTTTAAGTGTGATACTCCTCCACCATATTACTAAATAGGATGCCTGTATGTTAGTGTACTCACCTACTGTACATGTCATATGCATGGATGTACATCTGAACATGCCTGAAGTGAATGCAGGGATGTCACCTGACTGGGCTCTCGTCTCTGTTTCAAAGACACTTAGTGCATGCATACTTTATCACATGAAGAAGAAACACGTTTGGATTGTTGGTAAAGAAGGTAAAAAGAAAGAGACTTTGGTCACTGGAGTGTGAAAATTCCTTACTGGTATGTGGATATGGTGACCCAGGAAAAGGATGTCTTGGGAAGGATGTTCCAGGTGACTTCTGGTCCATGGGTGTGTCATCAGCTGCCTGTGGTATTAGCTGACCATCACCATAAAATTGGCTGACATCTGATCAAAAAATACAGGGACTTTAAGCTTCCAAAATGATACCTGATAATAATAAAATGGTACCTCTATTGGAACACAGATAAATTTAGGCTGTTCTGCAACTGAGTCTTTCCTGAAGCTCTAAGAGTATGGTACAACTTCCTAGAGCACTCAAATTGCACATGCATACTTTAAGTCAGCAATCTTTTATGAAAATACTATGAAGAAGATGTTTGATTAGCTTTACATCTTTCAAGTATTATAAGAGTGTGTAATTGCTTGTTTCCCTTGATTGTCAGCAGCAGTCTTTAGAAGAGAGAAATTTAGTAGAAATTTTAGAAGGAAAGCTTTTAAACTTAGAGAAGCAAGGCGGCCAAAATCACCTTTGAATACAGGAATATACTGTTGTTATGTTTCCTTGCTCTTCCTTGCCTAAACAACAACTAAGATCAAATCTTGAGTGGTCTGCAACAAAGATAATGAAGTTGAGTTGTTTAGAAAATAAAGTATTGGCCTCAGGAGGAAAGGGCTGTAAAGTACAGCTTGTTCCATGAGTTCTGCTGAAAGTTGGCTAAAAATTGGCTTTGAGTGGTTCCTTGTTAAATAGTAAAAATGTTGTTTTGTAACTGACAACTTCTCCTGCCTTACCTCTGCTCTGAAATGTACTGAAGCCAGTAGAAGGATTCCTGTAACCTAAAATGAGTTTGGGTTTGAGCCATATCAGCTAAATGTGGGAAACAAAGGCAGTCTGTGTTTGGTACTCAGGAATGAGGGAGAGACACCTGTAATGTGGGTCTTGTTCTGTTGTAGTTTTCATGTCCTTTTCATACACTCATTCTTTATTTTTGCTCAATTCAGTGCATATCAGTAAAGGCAGATGCAATTATGCAAAGAGTGGCAGGAAAATGGGAGGAATTAGTCCCCAAAACCGGTAAACATGAATTAGGGAAGAGCAAAATCAGAGAAGGTTGGAAACATTGTTTATGCTAAAAAGGCCATTTGCTGCTGTAATTTGTGTTTCTCATTGTCAGGTGGCTGGGAGCCCAGTGACTTGCTGGCTTTGGCTCAAATAAAAGCAGTGCTGCACAGAAGGCAGATCGTCTCCCTGTTGCACTGAGGGCCTGCTATCTGCTGTCTGCAGCCAGATGGAAATGGCACAGACCTCCAGGGACGGCATTCAAGGGGTAACTTCAACATTTACCAAAACCGTTTTTCAGACTCAGCTGCCGAATTCTGAGTTTGCCCTTGTGCTACTTTTAAATAGACTCTCAGTGTTCAACAAGGTGAATCTCACTATTCCCTGCACCCTCTTGCTCAGTACATGCTCTGTGTTAAATCCAGTGTGAGGGGGTTTCCTTTCACTTGGTAAAACCTGGGCTGTGAACGTTGCCTGGCCAATTAATTTTTGTGGTACCCAGGGAGCAACAAAGCCTGAGAAACCAATTTATGTTTTTTTTTCTTCAGTTATGTTCATTGTGGTAGTGAGGACCGGATAGGAACCACTAAAATAATTTGATCCAAAGTTATTTGGTAGAATTCTTCAGTCATGAACCGCACTGTGTCTACTATTGATTTGGGATGATATGGTGCTGTAGAGAGCTACAAATCAACTAGAAGTTGGAGCGAACAGGTGAGTCAGGCTTCCTTCCTGTGTCCTAAGGACAAAGAGGGGCAGTTTCACACTGAGCACACATCGTGGAGAATCAGTCTCCCAGAACTCTTGTCATTAGAAAACATTGTTGAATGAAATATCACTTAAAACAGCTGGACAAGGCAGGAGGCAGACTATTCCAGACAGTCAGCAGGTGCAGAGGACAGCAGGAGGGCAACAGAATTTGTTATAAAGCCTGCCATTAATGATAATTTTTACTAGTAATTTTATTAGAGGAAAGACTTTTTATTATTATTGTTTTTTCATTAGAAAGAATAGTGCTTCTGTGTGAGGCATATTTATATGTTGTGCCCTAGGACTAGATTTGCTCACAGAGTCTAAAAGAGCACATTGTGCAGTACCTAACATGTTTTGGGCTTTCAATTGCATTTTGTTGCCGTCTCAGTGAAGTATTTCTTAGCTGGGAAAACTGACTAACTTGTGTCATTTACCTACACAGTAAATTGTTTGACTTTTTTAGATCTAGGACTGGGTTCTGGAAGGGAAAGAAGAGTGTTGTGTGGGGTGGCTTTTTTTCTGTGTGTGTGTTTGCTTGTTGTTTTTCTTTTTTTTTTTTTTTTCCTTTCAAATGCTGCGTGAGTTGTCGTTTTGACTAAACAAAAGCTGTCAAGTTAAGAGAAAAAAAATTATCTGTGCTGAAGTCCTGTAGACAATTCCTGCACAGTTAAAAGAAATTGTAAGAGTCTCCTTCCATTTTTACATTCATGAATTTGGCCAAACACACACATTTCCCTCTGCCAGCACTTACCCGTTTTTCAACAAATCTCCTTTGCTGAAGTTTTGCAAATGACTGCTGCACTCTTTGAAATGACTGTTCCAGATACAGGTGTTTGCCATGTAGGACTTCACCAGCTGGGTGGTTAAATGCCCTTCCTTTGCTGCAGCAGGCAAGCTGTTTTACATTGCATGAGAGAAGTCAAAAAGTCAATTAATATGCTGACCAAGACAAAATAGTTCTTTGCACTTTTAGTGAATCCCAGTGTGGACTCTCTTATGAGAAAATTATTAATAATAAGTATGTTGTAGGCCTCGTGTCATCTCTCTAGGAGATACTTAATCCTACAAGTTGGATCAAGAATCTAATTTGCTTTTAATCAGATGGGATATAGCTTTGTGTATGAGAAAATACTGCTTAATCTTTTTGCATTCTGGTGTGGAGGTTGGGAGTCCAAAATCCATTGTGATTTGAGGACTCACTCAATGTTGGTAGAAGTGAATAAATTCAGTATTCCAGGGTTTTAGCATGACTCCTGTGGTTTCTTTTGCCTGTGCTTTTAGAAAGTGTTTCACTTAGATGCTCAGAAACAATCTGGGGAGGCTGAGCCATATGAGAGAGACTCTTAATGGGTCACAAGCCAGCTGCTATCCAAATTACTGTGTTGTTTTATGTTACACACTGACAGCTTAGCAGTGCACTGCAGGTGCAACTTAAGGTGTAAAGGCCATTGAACATGCAGTGTTTGATGCACAGCCACCCCAGACACACCTGTGCCTGGGTGTTCCCAGGACCAGATCCTTCCCTGCAATCAGCTGCCTCCTCAGCTGCAGTGTAGTGCCAGGGCTGCACTGGCAGATGTCAGATAAGCTCAGAGGAGTTACGAGGGCATCAGAGTGGGTGGGTGATGTTCAAAGTGAGAGTGGACCTTGTGTATGTGAGACTGCTGCTTTAACCTCACTTCAGGCTTTTCCTGCATGTTCCAGTGTGCAGCTCACCAACTGTGTTTGGTAAAAAGGCAGTAAAAGGCAAAGTGAAAATAATTCCAGCGTACGTTCTTCCCTCCAAAGATTAAGATTATTATTTTGCCCTTAATACAAAAAAAAAAAGCAAACTGGGATCGATTCTGAACCCTGAAATCTTGGTGTAAAGTAAGTTTAGACTAAATGCTATAACTTTTATTTTTTTTTAAGATCAGTAGGAGAACAGGATTTGGCCCATTAGACTTTATTTGCAATGCACTGAGGCTGTTAAAATTCTACTTTTTAAAAAAGCTAGCTGCAATCTGTCATTTAGTTTGAAGAGTCCCTGTAGCAGTGAGATTAAGGTAAGGACCAATTAATGGTAATGGTATTAATGAACTTTTTCAAGTGTAGATTTCATTTAGCTATAACAAGAAAGTTATCTCTGATACACTGAATATTAAATCAACTACCAAACTGGAAGAGAGACTAATGGATCAGATAAATAACTAAATATATAATACTTTAGCCTTAATACGAGAGTTTTAGGATAAATACTAACTGGTCATTCTGGGCAGATAATGTTTAAATAAACTCTATCTACAGAATTAGATTAAATATTAGTTCACAGTTCTTTATATCAATTACAGTCTAAAATAACTGTCCTGTAGGGGATATGCCCAGGCATAGACTGAAGGAAAATGTTGCCTTTGCTTCCTTTGTCATGAGCAAATGCTGAGCATGCTTACAAGATAGAGGTTTTTATCAAGATACATGTGCTGTATCATAAATGTCCCAGCAATAAAACAGAAATTACATTGAATTGCTAAAGAAAAACCTATATGTTTTATTATTTCACTCATAGCCCAATTTTGTGGAAGTGAATCCACTCTTTCCTGTGAAATTATTTTTAATGTGCTTAATGTAATTCGTTTTCTACATACAGCCATTTGTTCCTAACCCTGGCCAGTGAATAAGAGAAAATTATGTATTCTGCGAATTATACCAGGCACAGTTATTTTCTAGCTTGTCAGGGGCATACTTATATTAATCATAATAACAGCCAGGCAAAGAGCCTGACTGACATAGCAGGCTCCAAGTGTCCTTTGTGTGGTTAGGACCACTCAACCACGTAAGCTGGGTCTGGCCATGGCACTGCTCAGGAAACACTAGACACTATGGCAAATGTTGTGCAAGCAAGAAGACATAATCATCTTCATAGATAACTTTGGAAAAAGGACAGGAAGAGAAATGAACAGAGAAAATAGGGCTATTTAGATTCAAAAAGGTCAGGTACTACAGTAGAAATAAAAGAGGGGGATGTTATGGAGAGGATGTCATGCACCTCACATAGTAGTCACACATCCCTGCCAGAGAAAACCTTCTGCTGTGTCAATGGCAGACAAAGTGGCAGTGCGAGGTGAGGGGCTGATGTCTGTCTTGCTCTCTTCCCATTCAGCTCAGCAGCTCAGCCCTCAGAAACCTCTCAGCTTTCTCTCCTGCCACATGAGCTTTACCCCTCCACAAATAGCAGCACCGCTTCCTGCTTTCTGCTGCCAGTAGCCAACAGTGTCCTGCTTCTCACTCAGTTTCTACCTCTTTCTGACACCTCCACCCCCCATCCCATCTAAGACCTGTGATACTTCTAGTCAGCCATAATTTAGATTTATAGAAAAAACCCAAAATGAACTTGGAAACGTGCAAATAGTCCTGCTCCTTAACGTGAGAAAGCTATCTCACAGCAAAGGAAACCTTGAAGGCTGATTAGATGATGGGCATAAAGCTGGTAATGGAAATCAGCTGTTAAGTGATGGGCAGTGCTTTAAAGGAATTCCTGCTTTGTTGGTGACTGAACAAAGTGATACCCAATGGCTAATTCATGAGCTTGAGTTGGTATCTAACCTGGTCTCTCTATACCTTGGTTTTCCATATTTGAATTGGGGTTAGTAGCTCCTTCCTGCATTAGAGAATTGTTGAAAGAAAAGACTGCGTAGCACTCTGGTTTCACAGCAAATAGAATTGCAACAGGTAGTAATCAGATTTACCTTATATTATAAGAAGTAATCATAGAAAAATTACTAACAGATTTCCTTTTAGAAAAGCAGCAAAACAAACAGAGATTTATCAGATGTGGGTTAACAGAAGAACACTTAATTCTCTCAGTTGACTGTTTTCCATTACAGGCTCAGCAGGTGCAATTCAGAATTCCAGTGATTTGTATGAAGAAAAAAGAATCACTAACTGAGAATCTGATTGGTCTTTCAGTATAGATCTTATATGGCTTATACAGCCTCCATGGAGGAGACTAGACAAATAGATATTTTCCTATTACATTAATTTTGAAATATATAAGTTGGTGTAAAGTTTGTTTATGACATTAATTCAGAGCGGCCATGAGGAATATTCCTGTCTAAATACTTATTACCAAAATGCATCAACAAATCACCATGCTTAAATATGATGTAATAAGTGGGTCACCAACAGCCTCTTTGACTAAGCTCTGTAGGAGATTTAATCTGCAGGGACAAATAGGGAAAATGTTCTTAGATATTCATTCTGTGACTTATAGGGAAAGCATGGTGCTTGTTTCAAATTTACAGTTTGACATGGCCCCTTATAATGAGACTGGAGAGAGGCCCCTATTTGGACTTTGTGAAGATTCATAGGAAAAAAAGAAAGAAAAAAAAGAAGGAAAAAGTGGTTTGGGAAAGTCTAGTGTGTGGTTTCTAAAGAATGGTAAAAACATGTAGGAAGGCAGGAACAGAGAAGAATCTCAGATAGCCTGAAGCAATCTTGTGCTAGGAACATCTCAAGAACTGTCTCTGGATGCAGGGTTTTTGAATCCAAGGCTGGAGAAGGGTGAAACTCCTGCAGTAGTGAGCAGAAGCCTAAAGCATGGCAGAGAGAGAACAGTTCTGCTGCAGGAGCAAGGAAAGAAGTAGGAAATTCTTGAAGGCAAATGTCAATTTTTGTGGGTTTTTAAATCTCATATTCATTTATGATTATTGCTTTCATATTTTTTTCACAAATTCAAAGACTGAGTATAGGAAGCTTATAGAGTGATCAGGGCTTTTCTTTTCTGTTCTTGTTTGCTTGCTTGCTTTCTCTTGATTATAAATGACCAAGCCACTTCCATTGTCTTCTAAATTAAAATTATTTCTGTCAAAATTTTGTGGCAGAAAACAAAGCTGCTTTTTATGCATTGTATCAGTACAGACTCAATAGGGATTCATGTCTTAAAGCAAGAAACCCCCTGGAAATGTACCTCCAATAAAAAGCAAAGTACCATCCCATTGTTTTCAGCTAAAAGACCATAATTGTTCTGATTGCAACTTAAGAACAGCTTTCTTTGGATGGAGATAATTAAAATTCACTAATTGTTATGAATGCTGCTATGCTTTAGTGAGTTTCTGCTCAACAAAATACCTGGGAACAAGTAAGAGAACACCTGAAGGGGAAGATAGTTAATGATGGGTTTCAAGCACCGAGGAATGCACTTGGGAACAAAACCTGAGGAAATGTCTGGTAAACAGCATCAGTGGAGGTGGGGACAAAGCAAAGAAAAGGAATGGCTCAGTGGACTGGCTACTACTAATTAAATGGTTTTATGCACTATCTACCTCATGTAATGAAGTCTGGCTAAACCTTTAGGCCCTGGGCACCTGATAGAAAAGACAAATATAACCAGTGTTCAGCAGAGAGCTTGGTAGGTGGAAAGACAAATTCCACCGGGACCTCTTTGATTTAAACTGAATCAAATGGCACTCTGCCATGCCAATGTTCTTTCATGGAATGCAAATAGGTCTGTCTAATGTAGAGAAAATGCACATCATTCATTTTAGACTATAATTAGGTTTTAATTTAATCAAATATTGGTTCCAAAGCAGACCTTGGAGAAAGATTCTGATATTAAAGCCTTCAAAGCTTCTTTGGAGAACTCTAAATGGCTAGTGTGATAGTAAATCAACTTGCAAAGTGGTGACTATTACAATGTGCATATCTTAGCTCTATCACAGCTGTATTACAAAACTTAAAACAGGGAACAAGTGGAATGCACTCCTTTTATGAAAGAAAACACTGACCCATACCGTGAGTCACTCTATCTCAGGGAGGCTATTTCTTTGAATTTTGGCTTTTAGGATAGTAGTAAAAAAAACTTTCAAGGACAGTGTGCAATTAAAGGTACTTTAATACTCATTTAGGGGCTAGAGTATATGGTATAGAGCTATTAGTAAATGATGTTTAATTGCAAAGCAAGGGAAGCAAATATGAAATTAATAATGGATTTATCAGCTTTCATTACTATGCTCTTGTCTATCTGAGCAAGTTCAAGTGATCTTATTTTCACCTCTGACTGGACTTTGGAAGATAGATTTTCAGATTATGGAGTATTTTTGATAATTTTAAAAATTATTTTCATCCTTGGCAATGTTCTGTCTTGTTCCTAGGTAGTCTAGCCCTGTCAAGCAGGTGGTAGCTGAACACAATTCAGCTGGAACTTCACAGTTTCTGTGAAGAGCAGTCATCACTTACAGATCTCATTTCCATTCCTAGAGTATGAAAAAAGATGGAGAAGATGTGACGAGGACCCAGACTTGACAAGAAAGACAAATATGCTTTAATAGGAAACATCCTCCTATTTTCCTTCATGGTTCTTTAATATTAAATCAAATTACTTATCAGGGCCCCAAGTGTACCACTAGGCCTTGATAGCCATGAGTAGCCTCACCTGGGACATCCACCCACAGGGGCTCATTGCTCCAGGAGCCCCATTCAAGCTCAGGCCTTCAGTTCTACTTCCTTGCTGTTCCTGCACTGTTTTTTGGGTTTCCCTCTGTCCTCAGACATGACTTGTTACTTTGCCTTTCCCTGATGATTGTTGGACTGTTGATGAGACGCTGTTGTAACCACCTGACTCTGCTTGCCCAGCTCGGGCATGGCTGGACTGTGTCCTGCTGGAGAGGACACATCCTGGCTGGTGCCATGGTCTTCCTCAGCCACAGGCTCCTTCTGAAGCAGCCCTACTCTTGCAATCCCCTTAGACTACTAAAACTGATTATACTCATGTTTCTGCCTGTATTTCTGCTAGCATAGTACATTTAGCTTTAAGCTCTGTGGGAATTTAACACGTTTTCTGGAACTCTGAAAAACTTGTGAAAACAAAGTCATACATGTCAGCTTGCCTCCCCCCCCTCCCCTCAAAGAGGTGCAGGGGTGTGCTCAGACTGCTTATTCCTGGTTTATTAGCAGAGACACATTCCAAGAGACTTGCTGTGTTGAGGTTTTCCCTCCCATAAGATCTTCAAACGGCAGTGAAATAGTGGACATGAGTGTGAACTTCAGCCTTTCAGCAGGCTGATACAAAATCTCTTGTGGAAAGTGGGAAAATGCTCTAAAACTGCCGTTGACCATTCTAAGCACCAGTGACAGAACCAAAAGGTGCTTCTACATCAGAGAAGTCTGCTGTACCCTGCAGTCCCACAGAGGATGTGCCAGTGATAGAAGACAGAGCAGCTTGCCAGCTTATGGTCAATTCCTAAAGGTATGTGTGGGAATGGAAACAGGGAGGGAAACTGAGGCAAAATCCTTCTGACACTTAAGAAAAAGAGACTCTGGTTTTGGTTTCATGTGTGGTATTGTGTTTATATCACCAAACCCCTAAAGGTGGAAATAACCTGGTAGCTTCTGGGATATTTACAAACTCATGGTAGACTGTATTTTTGATCAGTAGTAAATGTTTCTAGGGCACTCCTGATCCCTGAGGTGTTTATGTGAGGCTTAAGTGGAAAACTATCTTGCTTCTTAGAATGCTGTTTGTGAAGAGAGAGCTTGGGCAAGGCAGTTGTGAGAAATGTTTGAATGTTTTTGTTTGTTGAGTAAGATTAAAAACTCTTGTTTTGAATTGTTTCGTGGCTGAACTATATTCCCCTGAACTGATGTATGGTCTTATGGAAGGCATCATTCTATCACCTTGTGCTTTTAAAGCCTGGGGTTCCTGGGCAGAGTGTCTCTCATCTCTGTCAGATGCTGGTGTGTAAAAAAACTCAGTGTTTTCTAATATCTGCTTGATAGTGAAACCTGCAGATGTGGTCCTGAGCTCATGGAAATAAATAAGGGAACTTGAATTAGCTGTACTGGATCTTTCAGCATATATTGTAAGTGTAGAATATGGAGAAAGTCAATATATTCACTTCATGCCTAATTTTCAATTTAACATCCAAACTATAACTGGTGTTTACTCAAGTGTATTATTTGATTTTGCAGTTAGTTTTAAAAATGCACATACTCAGTTATGCATCTTCCTTAAATAATTCAAGCTTACTTTAAATACATTTTTTTATGGTGGGCAGATAAAGTTTTTTTCATTGAGTCTTCATAAATAAATGCATAAACACTGCAGCAAATGAGAGCTATTGTGAAACTTCATCATTGGGTCTGGATCTCAGTTTAGAAACTGATTTTGTTCCTGTAGTGCCCACTGATTTCAAAGGAAGGCTTTAATTTGCTGGGAAGGCAGACTGTAATAAATATGAGTTTACAGCAGGGTGGATCTGTAAGTAAGACAAAACAAACTTCATCTTTAAAAAAAAAAAGTCTGCTTTTATTTTACATTGCTGTCAAAGGCTTATTGACTGAACAGTCTATAGATGTTTGCAGCTCCTGCCTGTGCTAAATTGTGACTAAGCAGTTTGTGTGTAAGAGGTGTCAATTTAACATCATTTGGGGTAATGTGCTTACTTAAATACCTTCTGAGTAATTAGGAGATTGCTCATTAGTTTGCCACTGTCCCCAGCAGAAATATTACAGGCTCAGTTTGTTGGACATTGTTAGGAGTTGATTTCCTGCCCTGCATTGTTTTCTGCAAATTGTGGCTTATGAGGGCATGAGCTTTTACTGCAATCACAGCAAAAGTAAACATCTTAAATTAAGGCAAACAAAGTTTGGTTGTTAGGAAGAGAACCAGTCAAGCAGGAAATGCCAAGCAAAACAACATTCTTTGGGCGCCTGATATAAATATGATTCTCCAAGCAGCCTGTTGGGTCCTGCTGGCTGGGGTTTCCCTGCACTCGCTGCAGACACAAAGGGCAGGGTTAGTGGTCCTGGCTGAGGAGCAGAAATTCTCATCTTGTATAGAATACAAATCTCAAACTTTATGCTTATTTTACACAGATGTCACCTTCAGCATGCTCTGAAGAGCAAGACAGTCCTAAGGCTTTCCCCCTGCACTTGGGCTCTGTGATGCTGGTCTGGACCTGCATTGCTGCATGTTTGTAGTGGTGGTGTGGCCCAGCACCTGCTCACCTGAAGGTCTTGTCATGGCCTGACCACCACTTTGTGTGGAACTGGGTGCAAAGGGTCGAGGGTTTCTTCATCAGCTGAACTCATGATCAGCAATGGAATTTAGAGGGAATTGTCCCTGGTCACCAGATCAGACCCCGAAAAATGCTTTATAATGGTCATCTTTTAAAAATTCTATGATTTGCCAGCTTCTTTTTTTCTTGCTATCTTCTGCTTAAATAAAGCAGAGAAAAGCATTATGAGCCATTTTGCTTTCTTTTTTGTTTTCTGAATTTTGAATTTCTGGTTTTTTAGCCATACTGCACGCACACACACAAACACACACACTACAGGGTCATTCTCTGAAGGGCAAACCTGGGATCTCTATGCAGTACTGTTTAAGAAAATGTCAGCATCGTCAAATACAGAACTCGGGGCTCTTTTAACTCATCTTTCCCTATGGAAGCAGTAGAAGTTAAAATTGTTAAATCTTCGAGCAGAGCGTAGATCTCCAGTACCACATCATTCTCCTCTGGGGAGACTTTTGGAAGTTTTGAAAATGAGAACTCCCAGCAACTAGAATGTGAACTGGGAGCTGTTTCCATTCGAAAAAATGTGGTGTGCCATTTCAAATGTAGGTTTCCAGTTTATTCTGAAAAGTTTGATCTACTATTGTTAACATTCAAGCAGTTCTATGTGTGAGACAAAAAGAACCCTGAACTATTCACTTGCATTCTTATAAGTTAAAAAATGTTACATGCTTTTTTTCAAGCAAGTTCTCACTGAAATAGATCAATGAGGAGAGGTGAAGCAGGTGCTACTGATTTTTATGGAATTATGAATTTGTACATGTGGAATCACGGCCATTGTTTTCATTAATAGTAGACTTGTGAAATTGCTGCTGATGGGCAAAATACCTTATTGAAAGAGGCATTAAAAGCAGGTGTAGTCTAGTTTATTATACTTACAAAATTTTAGTCTGATGCCATGTTAATTTCTTTGCTGTTAGTGTGATTAAAATTACTTTGCCCTGCCGGTTATCATATTAGTGATGGTGATCTCTCCTTAAATTATGAGAGTTGTAATAAGCAGAATGTGAATATAGAGTCCCCATTCAATAGAAACATGACCTGTACAGTAACACTAATGCTTCACCTGAAGTTCATTACTGAAGCCTATCTCAGAGCTTTTACTGTGTAGACATAACCTTGAGGCTACAAAAAATGAGATCTGAGTCTTCACTTGGGACCTGGCCTCATGAGGTTATAATAATGTCTGGAAGTCCAACTTGGTCAAGCAATCTGGTTGCCTATATTTACAGATGGGCAGGGAAGAGGTTGGGCATCTTGTGGGAAATTGTTTTTAATTTTACTTTCTTTTTAATTACACAGGCTCCACTTTTTCAATGATTACCTACCAAATGGCTAAACTGACTTCACAAAGTTCCTGACCTGAGTGTGGGTGGGGGCACTCTAGTTCTAGACCTTCCATTTCCTTACCCTTTCCTTCCCCTTTCACCCTCATCTTGCCAAATGCAGATGTATCTGTAGTGGAAGACCTCAAATTTCATATTAAATTCCCAGAGCTTAACTAAAATTCTTACTTCTTCTCTATTCTTATATTTTACATGTATTTTAATTCCTGAAGTTTCAGATCAGCATATTTTTTCCTTTAATAAACATTTAAGTTTACAGCCTTTAATCTTTTATTTTTAATTTAAAACCACAAAGAAATGTACAAGCTTTTATGAATTCAAATTAAAAATGAAGTGTGATGGAAATGATTTACAGTCACTGTAGCTTAGCAGGGGAAATATACAACTCCTTTGCAGTACATCATATTCTGCTCCTTTAATTTATAAGCAAGCTGTAATGTAGTGTATGAATCATACAAAGAAAATGTAGCTTCAGTTTGAAATATTTGTTGTAGTAGAACTTCACACACCTGCAAATTATTTATTCTTGGAAAAGAAAAGAAAACATGTGCAGCACACACGATTGCATCCACAAGAAAAATGGATATATTTAGAAAAATCCTGCAGTAAATTATTTTTATTTTTTTTACCTTTTTTCTTCAACCACTTTCATCTCTCCTGAGTTCAATTTCCTATGCTCTCTCAGTCAGCTGTTCTGTCCCCTGTGTAAGTTAAAGGTAGCTGGACAGAATAGAGAAGGATGAAATTCAATCTGGTGTCAGAGTTTCCTGTTAGAAGGGGAAGAAGCAACCTGTTACCCTACAGACAGACAAATAAGGTCTGAAATATTAAAATATTTTTTCAGACAGATATAGGGGGGATTGCTATATTCACAAAATGGTTCTTTCAACCAGTAAGATAGGCAAAAAGATTGGCAGGGTGAAAAGCTCTGCTAAGTAAATGACTCAGCAAATATAACCAAGTTTACAGTATGTCTAATATCTGACTGATAGCAATAGAAAAGAGGGTTTTGTTTTAGTGCAACAACATGTTTGCAAATACCTGCTACTGAGATGACTGTTACTGTAAAAAGGCACCCTCTTCCTCTTTTAAGGATTTGAATCTTGCAAGTGTAGGAGGCTTAGAGAAATGCAGTATTTGAAGCTTGATTTGCTTAAACTACAGACTTATTTCCAGGGAGGGGGAGATTTAGGCAGGTTACAGCTGGCATTTCAGAGCCTGAAGGTGCTGTGTATCCTCTGAGCTGCTTGCTTGAGTTGTGGGTTTCTTTCTGCTTCCTGAGAACCTGCCTGGCTCGAGACACCAGAATATCTTCACCTTATGGTGGCGTTTCTCTTGTTAAGAGAAAAAATATTTTGAAAAGAAATTGTGGAGGAGGGAGAAATCACGATAGAAATTTTGCCTCTTGTCTCCTTTCCCAACCTGAATGGGAGAGGTAGTTGGACGACGATAAACAGAAAAGGGAGTAACAGGGAGCGAGAGGGCAGTGGCGAAACTCCCAGAGGGAATGGTGAGCCTTGTTCTCACAAGTCAAAAGGCCTGCAATAATGAACCACTAGGGATAAGTAAAAAGGAAAAACATAAGGTACAGGAAGCCAAGTGCAGTGCCTTTGGGCATGTAAGTTTGTGTAGAATGTGTTCAGGGGAACTTCTTTTAACTCTTTCTTTCTGCACCATTGAAAGGGTGAAGTTTATCTCATGTATGCCCTTGTACAGCCAGTACTCTATTTGCTTTGCTGAAATCTTAGAAAGTTGGCTGATTCTTTAGCATGCCAACTGGCAGGAGGTATGGCAGAAACCAGTTGCTCTTGGAGATTTCCATCAGGCTTAGCTGTTATAATTTCTGTGGGGACACCTCACTGCACCAGGCTTTCTGCTGTGGCTAATTCTGATTGTCTTGAAGAAGAGGGTAGCTGATAACACGTAATTGAATTGCTAAAAAATAGATGTGTGTTGCTTGACTGAACTTAATGCAGATCTGCCATTTGTCCCCATCAAATTTGAACATTCCTTTTTCACATGAGGAAAATGAGCAGAGGACTTGTGACTCTGGAGCCTTGATGATTAACACTGCCAGATGAAGATCCAGGGAAACAGAATGGCTTCCTCTGTTCCCTGTAGCTGGGTTTATTCCCTTAGAGCTGTGTGAAAAATTACCATGTTAAATGGGGTAAAGTACTGAGGAGCTGACCTATGCAACAATTGGCTGAGATGCATAAATAAAGCAAAAGTAGCACTAGCTCAATTTCAGTGGAAAAGCCATTGCCTGGCCCAGTGTGTTTTAGAAAGATGGGATGTGTTAACTTTGGCACACCATGGTGTTAACACAGTTATGTCGGGATCTGATCTGGCTTGATGAGAGGTAGCTCCCTGTCTCCACTGACCTGTAGGGTTGGTGAATATGCAGAGGCTCCCTGCATGCAGCAGCACCTCTGTGTTGTGCTCTCTGGGGCCTCGCACACTTTGGCTCGGGTTTGCACTTTGCAATTCAACCCCACCCTGCTCTAGGACTGTGCCTTGAAAGCACGACCTGGGTCTGAAGCAGCAGCTGGCTGGAGCCCAGCAGCTCTTGCCAAGTTTGAGAGGCTTCACTGCGAGGATGGGGAAGCAGGAAGAGAGAATGAAAGAGGAGGAGGGAAGGGGAAGAGCATAAAAAGGCTGGATACATTTGCACAAGCCTAATTAAGGGATTCAGAGACCTGAAGTCTGAATGCCTAATCTAAAAGATGGTATAAGTTAAAACAAAAACAAAACCCAAACGGCTGCTGCCACCAGAAAACCCACATTCCCTCAGTGCTTTGGAGTGAGTAGTGTCTGGATATGAACAGTTGACAATGTTTTTGCCTCTTCTCCCCTATTGTGTTCTATTGCATAACATTCCCCATTGAGTCCACCAACACTGAACGTCTTGGTCCAGAGCAATTCTTGCAAAATCTGGAGAAGTTTGCAAATTCAGAGTGTTTTCTCCCAATGAAAACAAAATAAAATTGTGAATTCTCTACAAAAGCAACTTCCATCCTCAACATAAAAGGAGGATAAAAGGCCCAAGATACAAGTGATAACTTTGCTGTAGTGCAAGAAGCAGAACTCTATTATTAAAACAGTTTATTTATTAGCAAGCTCTTATAATGAACCAAGCACATCAGATGTGGGCAAAACTACTAGCAGGTACAAACTGAAATAATAATGATGAGAGGCAGGTAGCTTGACATTCAAATTACTGGCTAGACCTGCTTTTAGTGCTGCTTTGGTTCCATCTCTAAATAGAACTGTTTGAACATTTTCTTCACCTTTTCTCAAGGGAAGCTGGAGGTACCTAGCTGAAATGGCTGATAAAACTAATGCTGACGCAGTTCAAATTTCTTGCTACTGAAATCACAGTTATAGGAAAATGTGGCCTTAAAGTAAAAAGAAAAAGCCTTGTAGGAAAACTTAATTTTGGACACTCTTTCAGTCCTCCCATACCTTCTCCTTTACAGGTGCACAGGTAGGTCACAGGTGTCCACTGACACTGATTCTGATGCTGCTGCCCTGGAACTGGGCAATCTGTTCTTTGTGCTGTCTCTGCTGATCAGTATTTACAGACGTGGTTTCATTTCAGATTCATGCTGTCACTTTTGTTGGGGTACACACTTGTCTTAACAACGAATATTGCTTGTTGAGTTTGTCTAATTTGTTGGGGGTGTTGGTGTGTTGTTAATTGGCATACAAACCACCACAAGTTAGCATATGTTTGTAGTTTTTTCTATTAGTGCTCTTCCCACAATAGCGATTTGGATCCCTCCTAAAGACCTCCAGAAATGATGACAGAACAGCTCGTAATTTTTTTGGTTGTTCTAAAAGCTAATTAGGTGCAGTTCTGTCTTATTTTTTGTTTGGTGTATGATGTTTTAGATTTTCTTTTATCCTACTAATATTTATCTAAATTTGAAAGCAGGCTTGGTTGAATATTTATTTATTTATTTTTAAAAGATGAATGTTTGTGTTTCATGACCATAAAGGCTCTGGAGAAACAGGTTTTTCCCTCCTCTCCTTCCTCTACTCAAATTGTTGAACTTCAGATCCTTCTTCATAGCATTTCATTTTTGAATTGGTGCTATGCTGACTGACTAAGCAAGTAAAAGGTCTTTATTGCTGCTTCCTGACTATACTATCTAGGATAGGTACATATTTGAAAAGCAAGAGGTAAAACTACCTCAGAGCACAAACTATGAATCAGGCCAGATTCTGACTCATTTTCTAATGTTGAAAAGCCTTTACTCCTTAGACTTCAATAGGACTTCTTTCTTGAGTAACCATTACTCATGGGGATTAAAGGCTCAATTTTCCTGCCCTGTTATGTAATTAAAATTAGGCAAACAATTCAGCTATCCAAGACAATGCAGATTGTGAATGGAGTAGTCAATTGTACATTTCACAACTTCAGTGTCTTCAGAATACAAATCTTATTTGCTGAAGAAATAAATGGAACAATTTTAAATAATGAATACATTTAAGACTCCAGCAATTTCTTTGTGAGCAGTAATGGACAATTGGTTCTGAACAAATTATTTGCCCATTTCCAGGATGGCTCTTCATCCCTCCTGCAGTCATGTTCCATCTTTGTATCTTGTGGGCTTTACATGAAGAAGTTATCAGCAATCTGCTGCAGAGTCCTTCCCACTTAGTAAATCAAAGCCTTGCTCTTCTCTGGTCCCTTTTCACAGACTGATGATTCCAGCCTCCTTCACTTCCCAGCAGGAGAGATTAGTTAAATACTTGTCTGTAGCACCTTGCCACATTTTAGTACTGTTTACACAATTCTGAGGGATTGCTTTCCTTCCATCAGTGATGGTCACATGTGCCTGCTGAGGACTGGGTATCCTGTCCATTACTGGCTGCTCATAGGACCTCCCTAAGGAGTCAGAACTTGAAGAGAAGCATTAAACTTTACTGAAGCAGTTCTTTCTTCTTGCAGTATTGTCTACAAGCAAATGAATATCTTAGTTCAGTAAACTGACTGATACAGGGGTTTGTGGTTATCTTATGCAGTTATTAGGGGTGGGAGATTGAAAACATGATGTTATAAATGCAATTTTTTTTTAATACTGCTTTGAGAAAAGTTGTGTAGTCAGTGGGGTTCTTAAATTACTCAGAAGATGCATGGAAGCTGATAGAAGGATTCTTATTGACTTTACTGGGATTTGGATCAGACTTGTCAATGTGAATCAAGAATTTATGGGAGACTGAGCAGCAGTGTGCAGGAATTTAGTGCAGATCCTTTCAGATTTCTAAGTTAATTAACAGGGCAGATCATTGTCTTGAGTGATGCTTAGAGTAAGACAGAAGTAAGTTTCTCACACATTTTCCCTCTCTGCTGGGCAGTATTCCACCTTGTCCTCAGTACTTTTTCCCATGGGCAGCACTGGCTCCCCTGAGGGCCAGCCAGGCTGTGTCTGGCTTGGGACAGCCCTGGCTCCTCACAGAGGGCAGCCCTCAACCCCTCTTCCTGCTCCTTGACACCCGCACCCAATGCAGCTTAAAAATGTGGAAAGACATGGTAAGGATTGGGGTGATGATTGGTTTCACCACGGATTTAAAGCTTTTCATCAAACCAGATCAGGCATATAGTCCCATTCTGGGGAGCAAGGGTGTGCTTCTGGGAACACCTGTGGATTAGGAACAGCCATGTGAGGAGCAGGTCATGGCAGGGGGAGTGAACAGAGAGGGGAGGTGCAGAGAGACCAAGGAGGTGGTTTGTTCTCGGCAGGGCAGCACCCTGACACTGCTGCTTTGCTGACTGCAGAGGTGTTCCTGGGCTGTGCCAGGCAAGTTGCCCACGGCTATGCCACTGCTCCCTTGGGACGCTGGGTGCCCACGGCAGGGCTTGTTCTGTGGGCTGTATGTGGGCTCTTGGAGGTGACTTGAAGTCATCTTTACAGCTTTGCTGTGGACTGCTTGGGTTTGTCTTTATATTCATTGACTTCCCTGATCAAAATCTGCCCTTGTTTTTCAGAAGGGTATGATCCACAGAAACCTCCCAAGGACTGTGGAAAATCTGCAACAGACACAAAAAAGGTAGGACTTTAAGCCAAACCAATATTGTCTTCCCTTCCCAGGAGAAGGAGGGGCTCGTTTTACAGTGGCATTAAGAATTCATTCCCTTAAATGAGATATGTCACCTTGCCATTTTAGCTTGATTCATTAAAATAGTGGCTCATTAGTTATTCCCTTGTGCAGTATAGAATTTGCACATTAAAGGCATATGCATTTCATGTGCTTACTACATTCGGGGATAAATTTCGAGCCATGCTGTTTGAAAGGAAAAAGTGTGGGTTTTAAAAGAAAAAAGGTAGAAATTCTAGTCATCTGATCCTCTTTACCCCCATAAGTCTTTTCTAATCTGTTCAGACTCCTAGTATTTTGTTTTAGAAACTCAAGCTACTGAGACACAGGGCCTGCTGAAGTTGTGCTGATCTCTTTCCAGATGTGTGTTTGATGTGTATTCTCTTTTGTGCCTTGGAGTGTTGTAATAGAGATTTCCCCATTCTTTGCTTAGTCTTGCCATGGAGATTAACATCCCTGAATTGCTAAAATACCTAAAACCCTGGACAGGGAGGAATTCTGCCACTGCCCAAGTAGAACACAATTCCTGGAGAGTGGGGATTTGTGATTATCTGGTGTTAGCCTGCCTGGAGGAAGGCATGTCCAACCACATTCCAAACATAAACCTGTTCCTAAATGGACAGATTCTTCTGTTCTTCAATGACACACTTTCAGGCAAAAGCTGTAGTATAATTCAGAGGGAAAAAGGCATGTTTTAGCATTACCCAAGCTGTGGAAAAGCATGAACCAACCAGAAGAGAGTTGGCATGTGATGGGAGAAGTCCCTTGGCCAGTGTAGTGATCCCTCTCTGCTGAACTGGGGAGGACAGGGCAATGCTGTGCAGCCTGCCTGCTTCCACCTGCCCTCAAGTCTGGGTACACACATCTCTGCAGGACCTTGGCAAGGTTCACTGGAACACTGGAAGGGCCACAGCTCCCAAAGGTCTCAGAGTGTTGAGCAGGTTTCTCAAGCCTTGCTCGAGAATTCAACGTGATGGTGGGAAATCTCAACTAGGAATGGGCAAGAGGAAAAAAGATATGAAAATACAAAATTCGTTTGAAGAGCTGAATGGAATAGGCTGGAAAGACATTTGATTCTTTTATGTAACATTTAGGCTCGTTCCAGACCCCAGTTGATGAACTGCTTCCATATTCCTGGAATTTGAGGGCAGAGCTGTTGTTCATTTAGTGGTAAATGTTAGGGCTGGATGGAAGGAATGCCATTCCTAACCAAAGTCGAAGTCTAATCCTTTGGTTTCACTGGTGACTCAGATTACAATAATTCAATACGGAGAGCATTCATTCCTCCTCCCCCCTTTTCTTACTACATTACAAATGGCTAGTAAAAGAAATCTAACTAAATGCTGATCCTGCTTAAAATGCAATTAAATATATCCACATTCCATCTCCTGTCTTGCTTGTAGTTTTCTTGTACGCAAGAAACTCAGCTCTTTTCTTCTTACCTTCCCAGTCTTTCTCCAGCAGTATCCTCTGTGCTTTCAGGCTTGTACTGTAAGCTAATTTTTCAAATTCCAAACAAGAAGCTCTTTCCCATGCAATGAAGTTCCATACAAATATAGCTAATGTCAATAAAGCTAAAAAGATATGTCAGCAAAGACCCAAACAGTCAATTTATTACAGCTAAACATCCTGCCCAGACAGTTTATTTACAATCAAAGCTTGTTATATAAAACAACCCGTCCTTCCTTGATATCTTGTTTTTAATCTCACAGTTTACAAATTATTGTCTTTCTCCTTGTATCCCATATGAAATACTGAATTCATTTTTGCATGTTCTATGACTATAGTCTTTTTGTTTCCTTTTTAAAAATTTCATTGGAGGATCACTTGAAAGTATGTACCAAAAAAAATCTGTGTATTTGGGCCTTTTAACCAAACAAAAGCTGCATCACAATAAATTTAAACAAATGAAAGATATCACTGCGCACTATCTCTTGTTAACAAAATCCTCCAAATGATGTAGAAATATGGTTTACAGAAACATGTATTTTCCTTACTATCTTACATTTCACTATACCCTTTTTCCCTTGTAAACATACACAGGAGGAAACATGCACAGCTCTTTCTATAGGTTTTCAAATTATGTCTGCCTGGGGACAGAAGAAAGTACAGGCCATTCTGAGAGAGAAAGAAGAGAAGCCAAGCTTGTCAAATATTGAGATAGAACCCCAGCAACTCATTCACATATTTGTTATAAAATGGCTACTTTTGACTTGTGATACAGACAAATCAAGTCTCTTTCAGGCTCCCAGAATAGCCTTTGTGTGACTTCCCAACTGTATGCTTCACAGCTTCTAAATTGGCCCTCAGATATTGTTATGGGAACACTGGGAAGGAGACCTTGTATTAAATTACAGTTTCAATCAGTCATCTACATCTGCTCGTGTTTGTCAGGGAAAACCTGGGACGGGTTGCAGCTCCTATCTGATGGAGTCTGCGTCTGTGAGCAGGTTCCAGGACACTTTATCTGGCACAGGAGAACCGTAAAGGCTTCCCTTCTTGTACCAGATCTGCTCCAGAGATACTAAATTCCTCCATGATAATGAGGTGTCCAGAATAGTAACAAGAGGCCAGAAGTGTGCTTTTGGTTTAGGCTGTGCTGGGATATCTGCTGACTGTGGGCAACTGCCAATACACAGCAGTGTACCTGAGCGAGCTCAGCCCAGAGCGAACTGTGAAACCTTATCAGGTGCCGGATCTCCTGGGCTGGATGGGAGAGGTGTGGGATTGCTGCGTGTCTAGCACAGCTGTGACAGGCAGTGTGAGGGAAGGCTGCATGACAAATAAGTTAAGCTATTTCTCCTCACAGTATTGTAGTCCCTGCGTTTAAGGCTTTTTCCTGGGCTTTAATGCTGGTGGTAAGAAGTAGTTCTGTCTTCCCCTCTGCCGCGTTTTGCATGCAAAATACTTGGAAAACAACACTCTTTTGCAGGTGCAGTTAATATGGGTACTGCAGAGTACAAATAATTACCTGCCTGGCAAAGTGGATGGAGAAATACTTCCCATTCATGTCTTTGAAAGGTGGAGAGTGGAACTGTGGAAATTCCCTGGACTGTGTCATTTTAAGTTTTGCAGATGTTCTCCCCATGGCATTTTCCTCCCATCTCCGGTTTAGCCACAGCATGAAAATATTTTGACCGACACTGCAGACTCAGGAAAGGTCATACATGTACCTTCTTGTGACATGTTTTTCTAACCTCTCTACCTGCTGAGGGTAGTCTGTAACCTCCTGTGCTGACAAATCTGCAATGGCCAGGGCTGTGATGAATGGGATTTCATTAGCATTTGTGCAACTAGCCCTGAGAACCCTCAGAGGTGCTCTGGCCTCCTTGTCTCGCTGTGAACTTTGTAATGGCAGTAAGTACAGGCAGATATGTTGGAGATTCTCTATCAAAAAATTTTCCCCCAGGCAATATGGGTAAATAATGATTTGTATTGGAAATGGTAATGTATAATAATTATGGCTACAATGTCCTAACTAGAGGGAAGAGTAAAACATCCTGTTATTGCCATACCAGTGTTTCACCTTTGAGTAGAGGTTGCTTCATGCATGACAGTGTTGTAGGGTTAGCTGAGGCTCCTCCCAGCTCTCAGCATGGATGGGAAGGAAGACGGGGAGAAATACACAGACTGGCTGAACAACAGGTGTTTCTTCCTCATTATGAGAAAATGGAGCAGTTTGTCTGCAAAGGAAATGGATGGATTGAGTGTAATTTTCAAGTAAAATGTACAATGTTGGGGGGAAACACATGTGTCTTCACTGCACCTTTGTTTGGAGCTGATAGATAGGATTGGTCCAAAACTTACCTAGTTGTGTAAGCTGTGCTCAGATGAGTAAACCTCTCCCCACCTTCCTTCTCTAGTTTCCTCTTGTGCATATTTTACATTGCATCATTTTGCACATTTTACATGGCAAAGGTCTAGTCTTGGGGTTTCCTTGAAATAATTAGGGTCAAACTGTTATTGCTATATTTGCCTGGTGTCTCTCTCACCGTAGAACAGCATTGCATTTAAAGAGATTATTACTGGTGTCATATATTCAACAACTTCAATATGTTGGGGGTGTACTGGGGAAAGATTAATTGGTGCCTGCTTGCTCCTTGTTATCTTTCATTGAGCATCCACTACTGACACAGTCTAACCCAGCTCAACCTCTCTTATGCTGACAGCTCTTTTTGTTTAAATTAAATTTGTTTGAAATGTCAGGTTTTACTTTAACTTTGGACTCCTGCACTATGGTAACGTGATATGTGAATATACCTTAATTTCTTGTGCCATGTTGCCTCACAGTAGGAGCTCTGGGAGGCAAGGTGTGAATGACAGTGGGAGACACGGAAATCTCACTAACGTGCATTATTCATCTAAGACTCCTAGAAATAAAAGAAGAGCTCCAAAAGACTGTCATGGGTTCCAGAGGACAGTATGCATTTCCGTTATCTGGTAAAATTTATGCAGATTAAGGACTAAAGGTAGCTGAGGTAAAATAAACTGCCACCATAATTCTTGTGTTGCATGGCTTTGGAAGAGACAGGAAAAACATCTGCTTCTGGTGAGAAAACTGGAAAGAGTCAAAAATTGCTCATGGATCTGACAAAAATAATACATAGAGCAGTCAAATTGTTGAGAGTTTAAGGATTAATAGCTTCCCAGAGTGGAGAGTGCAAAATGCAACTTTGTGCCATCCCTACGGGAGGAGACAAAGAGGCTGGTTTAAAATGTGTATTCTAATTTCATATATGTTCTATGTAGGGATAGCAGCAAAAGTCCAAACACTTGTTAGGTACAACAATTTGTTTAGGAGATGCAAGACTCTGTGCCAGAGTATATGGTCAGCAGGTAAGTCAGAACCTGTCTCAGAGGGAAATATGGGGCATCTCTCACAAAATTCGGTTCTCAAATGCTGAAAGTAGTGAAAGAAGTTTTTCAAGTCCTTTACACTTATCTAACCAATGTTCCCTTGAAATTATCTCTCTAAAAAGTGGGGTTTATTGTTATTCAGCTTTTAAACCTATTTTGGTATAATTCTGACTGACTAATATTGATATTTCTCTTGAAAAAAATATTTTAGGAATCCATCTGAGCTTTATCTGATCCTCTCAGTGTCCAATTTGCTTATGTTAAAAATGTTTTCTTCTCCAGAATTTCTGATGCCTTCAGAAAGAGGGGTTTGTTTGTCTTCATTCATGGATCTTGCCAGAAAGCTTTGGGATTTTGCTGAACTTATTCCAGGGAACCCCACTCACAACAAATCACATATGTCTTTAGCACCAAGTTATGTCAGGCCCTACTTGAAAACACCCACATGTTCGCCTAGAGTCATTGCTTCTTTGCTGAGAATGTTCTTCTTGGTGTTCTTATGTTTCTTCTTTTTTAAAAAGTATCCTTGCACTGGGGGAACCAATATACTTTGTATTACCACAACCTGCCGCAGGCTAATATTCGTAAGCTAGGGATAAAGGCTTGAAAATGAAAGCAACAAAAAGGACAAGACAAACAATTGATTCCTCCAGGTTTTGTCTGGGGACTTAAAACATTAAATATAACTTTGAATATTCTCTAGAAAAGCCAGTTGTGGTGATAAAAATAAATTCTACCTTAATTGCTTTTCCTGACAAAGGCCAATAATGCAATGACAGTCTGCTAAGGCCCAGGCAATAATTCCATATCAATGAGGATGGCAGAAGTCTTACAGTCTCATTGTGCATATCCAAATCTAGCAGCAGAGCAATTGGTTCCTCCCTACCTGAATCATCCTATATCTTTGATGATCTCCTCCACCTTTCACATGGTTGGAAAGATCTTGTGAAAGACACACATGCTAAAAGCTTCAAACTAGCAGACTCAAAGACCTGATTTCTTTCTCTAGTCTTAGCCTTTCAGCAATAGAGGTCTTCACTCAGAAACACTGACATCTGAGCTTTCAAGTTGCTGGAAAGTAACTGGAAAGTGCTATAAAGGAGCACTTTCATGCTCTGGTGTTTAAGAACTGGAGTTAGTTGAACAGTTTCCAAGCATATTTAAAACACCAGAAGTATATGAGATTTGGGGGCTGGATGGGTGTCTTTCTTGATTAGAAAATGTATACTTGACAAAAACTATTGTTAAGTGTTTTCTTCAAAACTCTGCTTTTGTTTCTCCATAAATAAATTTGTGAGTGTCCTCACACACACAGCCACTATTCTTCCTTAACTCCTAGAGCAAATATTTTTCTCAGTTTTCAGGTACTTGTATTCAAATCCTCCTTCTGCCAGAGTCAAATCAGTGACTTTACAGCACCTCACAGCTGAATGGCTCATTTTCTTTTCTAGTTAAAGTCTTTCATTATTTGATGAGAGTAAGGAAGAAAATTTACTATCATTTTCAGTTTATCCCAACGTAAAAGAGAAGTTTTCACTGTTCTTTTATATTTTGTCCCACTCTTATGAATGTTTCCAGGGAATTGTTTTAATTCCAACCCCACCCCCAAAGGTAAAATCCCTGTTAATTTTTTTAAATCCTCGTAGCAACTAATCTTGTTTAGGCTATACTAATTTATCTTATGATGCTTTTAAATGACCATTTTAAAAAAAGTCTGGATCTCATGAAGAATTATTATCCAGCAGTCTTTACATGTCCGCTTGTTTTTTCAGATGACTCACTGTTTTGCTTAGCAGAGTTCTGGGCTGCTCCTGTACTTCCTGCTGAAGAACAAATAAAGAGGAATTTTGCTGTAGGTAATTGTGTCATAGGGATGGCTGGGACGTGCCATTAAAGCTCAGACTCATTTAGAAAGGCTGGTAGGCCCTGCCCTGAAGAGCTCTCATTTGGTGTGAGATCAGGAGATACAGGCAGAGAGCAGATGTGGAACTCACACTGGTCAGTGCAGCAGGCTTTGACCTGGGGATTAGAGTCATGATGCAACACAGGTGATGCAGGCTCAGATATGCTGCATAAAGGTAAACCCACGTCTTTACATTGATCACACAGGATGAAACCAGGAACATGCTGAAACTGTTTAGGAGCTTTGCTACAGTACAATGGCATTTATATTCTTTCAAAGAGTTCATGGTGGTTATCATCTACTCTGTTTTTGTTTTTTTTTTAATATATTGCCTCAGTTGTGAGATTGAATCTGAGACCAAGCTGCAATTTTAGTATAAAATCATCACATAGCAAAGTGTAGAGGTGTGCAAATCTAAAACAGTGAAGTTGGAGCTTGATAGTTGAAACTATGTGTAATGCCCTCTTCATTCTTTGGTCTTAAATTTGAAGGGTTTTAACTGAGATTCACTTTTTTGTGTGTGTTCATATTAAAAAAAAAAAAAAGAAAAAACCCCTGAGGTCAAAACTATGTAGCCATGAATGCAAGTGGAAATGAATGTGAAAAGTTGTTTTTGTTCATACTGATTGACATTTGCTGCAATAACCTGCATTTTCACTTGACCCTGCAAGTAGTTCTAAACAGCTGAATATATGGAATAAAATCTATAGCCAAGACTAATAAATTGCATTGCCAGGATCTTAAGGTCCTCAATAACTGTAAATCAGTAGAGCTGCAGAATTCAACTGAGCTGTGCTAATTTACACAAGCTAAGTGTCTGACCTTTAGTCTTCATTAGCATCATTAACTTTTCTTAAATGATGGCAACTGGAATTTGAGAACAGCACCAAAATTAATATAAAAAAATACCCTCACACCTCCCCCAGGTGAAACACAAAATAATTTGACAGGTAATTAAAATTCTAGTAAAAATTATGACTATGTAGTTTGTTCTCTGCAGAAAATTAGCATATAATCTGCCTATATCAAACATCAGTTTTCAACATACGCCAAAAGGACTCCTTGTTAGGCTAAAAAGACCCAGGAATTTGGAATGGTTTCCACAATCATGTCATAAAAAGGTGTTATGGTATAGCTCTTTTTATTTTCCTCTCCTTTAGACTGCATTCAAACACAAACAATTTGTGAGCCAAAAGAGCTTAATACCTGAGGAATTCTAATCTGCATATATTCCCACTTTCAGACAGCTAGTACTTTATCCATTTTATAAGAAACTTCAAAGCACTCCTTGGTTTCCCTCCAGTCAGAAGTTTGAGGGGTGTGAGGGGGTCACATGCGATTTATTTATCTGTCTTCTCAAACCAAGTCTCCAGGCTTGATATGAACATACACTTCCAAGCAAACCTATACAAACTCACATAAATGTACAGCAGGTCAATATTGCTGTGGTTAAATTTGTGTTACTTTACTTTGCAGTTGTTCTTATTCAGATTTGAGAAAATGATGAGTAATGAACGTCTGTTCAACAAGTTTGTAGTGATGATCTCTAATGGTCAAATTCCAAAACAAACTATGACATATTCTGAACCAATTTCACTTTTCCTCAAGTTTGCCTATGTAGAAGAGGGTTTTTAGGAGTGGCCAGATACCAGTGTCAGCTTTCTGAGTCACTGTGGAACAGCTGTTAAATAGTTTGCAAAGTGTTACCTGAGTAAATTTTTAATAAACAGATATTCTTATTATAGGGCTTCCCCCCCTTTTTATTTTTTTTTTCTGGAAGCTTCTTTATAAGAAAGAAACATTTTACAAAGCTTTGTATGCCAGTTATCACTTGTATAACTTCTGTCTGTCAGACAGAGAAGCAGATAATGAAATCTGTCCTCATCTGAAACTGGGCATTGCTGTAGCTCTCAATAGAGTACAGCTTCTTAGACATTGGTTGGCTTGTTCAGAACTGCCTTTGGCAGATTTAAAGTAGTAGCAATATGCAAAGCAAGCTGTCTTGTTGGGACAGATGACTTTGCTATGACTGGATGTCTTTAGTGCACAATCATGTTTCCAAGGTGAAAAATCACTTTCCCGAATCAAATATTTTTTATTATTTTGGCAAATGATCTTAGTTTACCAGACTGCTAATGAAAATAACCACAGTTCATTTATTTAAAAACACACTTTCTAGTTATGGAAATATATCCACAAACCAGGTGCAGCTCTGCACATACAAAATTTGCAAAACGTTTATCAGTCCTTAGAGAGGAAAAGCAAGTGTGTTTTTCTGTCGGAAAGTAGTGATGATCTGCTTAATTGCCTTAAGAGCTTTTTTTAATGAGTTCTTTGCTCTTCCTTATTTCTTTGGGTTTGATGATTTGGTATTTTTAAGTAGTGGAATGTGTCGTTGTTTCTGTTTCTCGGTGAACAGGATGATGATGATGATAATGTTTTCAGATGCATTTCCTGTTTAGTCCATACTAATGGACTGAATTTAGAGTGTGTCGGATTCCCACCTTACCCATGATAATGCACCAGCTGATAAGGAATCCCCTTTAAATGGCAGACTATGTAAGGAATGAACTGCTATCTTGTATGATTAGTGGGGAAGAATTTGAACCCTAAAATATGATTATCACCTCTGCATTTTAGACTATGGCAAAAATTTTGGAGCTAAAGGCTGCTTTTTCTTAGTGTTAAAGCAATAAAGGAAGATCTTAAGAGCTAGACTGCAGTTGTCACCTTTTTAGTGGCTCTTGAATCAGCCCTAGGGTGTGAAATACACCTTCTAAACAGATGGTCTGAGGTATATTTCTGTATTCCCTGATTAATTTTGTGAGTGTGTTATTGAGAATGAAAGCAGTGGCAAATCACAGCCACAAACAGAGGCAGTCTCAGAGGTAACTCATCCTGGTGTGTAATAAAGCCATTGATGTGATGAGGATTCAGCAGCAGCACACAACAGTCGTTCCAGCTCCTTCATGTGCTCTCGCTGCAGAGTGAGGCATAAGGAGCTCAGCTCACAGGGCTACCATTTTTGTGATGCTTTGGGATTTCCTGCTCTAAGTCTGACTTGTTGGTAGGTGATCTTCTTACCATTATGGCACCAGTGTGGCGGGATTGGTACAGGAGGGAACAGGGCTCAGGAGTTGCACATGAACTGTGATATTCAGAGATACCAGATGTTTACTGCAGTAGGTGATGGTGTGTGTGCAGCACCTACAGCTTGCTTCCTGTGTGTCTGGTTGGTCCTGTTAAGCAATGAGTCCATATGTCTAAGGAGAACTTGCACATCCTGAATCAGTCCCTGTCTTCCATGTCCTACTAATGTATGTTTACCTTGTGCAATGCACTGACCTGGGTCTGGAAAACCTCTTCAATAGAGTCCAAATAGAAAAGTCTTTAACTGTAGCTCCTCAGACCTGATCCCTTGTAGCCTTCTCCTATGACAGAGGTGTCCACTTGACTCTTTGTGCTCCTCTATGTCCACTTAATTCTGCTAGACCCTTTTCTCTGTTCCACTGTTTTTCAAACATGCTCTGACCATGCTATAAGACCAGTCTTTTTACTTAACACCTTCTTGCTGTGACAAATCTCAGTGCAGAGCACGGAGGAACCTTGAACTTTCTCTGTTTTAACTGTACTGCTCTGTTCAGTCTTTCGGTGAGTCAGTGGTTGGTGTTTGTCTCTGGAACAAGGTGAGGAATGGGCACAATCTGTTAATGTCTAATATAGGAGAGAGAGTCAGACTGCATAAATCAGCACTCCTCTGTCACTTCTGCATTTCACTCCCTGCCCCAGGAATCCCAGCTCTCCCAGGGACATCACATCTGGCAATTTGTTGACATACAAAATGTCAGTAGAGACTAAAACTAGAGATGTTGACTGAGGTCCCTCTTTTATCAAAGAGTTGCAAGGACAACTCTAGGGACCTGGAGAATAACAATTATTGTTTTCTGGACTCTGCTGACTTCTCTCAATTAATCAGTTCCTTCTTTTGAACTGGAATGAATCCCAGGTTGCAGCCATACCTTGAAGATGTCTGTGTTGCACGTTGCTTTAAGTATCAACACTCTGTGAGTTCATTAAGTTTGATTTCATGAAAATTATCTCTCTACATCCAGAAACAAGTAAGTAAGAGGGGCAAAACTTGAGCAGCTTCATGTTGTTTTGAATGTGATCAGAAGGAGAAACAAGAGCAAATGTAACATGGGTCCCTTTGTGTATGGTACATAAGAAAGTTTTCCCATGCTACCTAGAGTTGGATTTTGCCATATGTTTATCACTAGCATGTCTACAGATCAGATTTTGGGTGTTTTCCCATATATTGAAATATCATTTCATGGCTCCTTTTTTCCCCTCTGTTTTGATCCATGCTATAATCCAGTACAGGGTGTGCCAAAGATTTAGTCAACAGTCCAAAACAAATAATAAGGCTGTCTGGTCAGATTCTATCATCATCTGAGTCAGATTTGTGCAACTTGATTAAATCAGTGCATATACAACACATTAAAATACATGACCTGGTAGAGGGAGAGGTACAAGGAGGTCACAATTCATTTCCAACAAATGAAAACATTCAGACCCATGAATAAAAGATAGACTTGATTAATGCAGAGATTTAGTAAGTCAATGCAATGCTGTGTATCCTGCATCAGAAGAAATTCCTGGGAATGAGTGTAACTTAAAAGACACTTGAATCTCTCCCATGTGCCATTATTTCTCTCTTTAGCACGTGCAGAATAGTGTGTGAAGAACTTGCAATGTAGGGCACAGATCTTGCAAACCATAATGCAAGTGTTCAACTTTACTTGTATGGGAAATCACATTAATAAAAGTTTGTGGGATCCAAATCAAAAATAGCAATATTAAAATAAAGGAAAGAATAAACCATATAATTAATCTTTCTGAACTAAGTCTAAAATATAGCAATAAAATATTTAAATTTTTCTTTAGCTTGCACGTTAACAGTTGTGCATTGAGGATGTGATGTATAAGTGCCAGAAAATGTTTCTCTATTGGATTTCTACTGCAGGTCACGCAGTTGAATCAGAGGGTTGGTTAAATATAATGCCTGTCTTTCCACTGTGGAAAAACTGTTAGCAAAATTTATCTCCTTGAGACAGTCCCTCTCCATCTTGTACCCATCATTCTTTAAGCCATTATTTTAACTTAAGCTTTTGTACTTATTCTGGATAATTCACTTGGTCTCTAAGGACGTTCTCCCCCGACTCCTTTGTTGCTGGGAACAGATTTAGTACTGACAGGTAGAGTCCTCTGTAGGTGTGGGAAGAAAGATACACCTCATATAGATAAAAACCAGAAGTTTTTATAAGGTAAGGTTAAAAGGTAGTAAGAGATCAGCTTAGGGGAGGGTCTTTCTACTTGCCTTGAAAAAAATACAGAGAATCTTGCAATGGTTTAATGTAACACAGTATTTTTAAAATTTCATCTGACAAAGTATTTACACAGTATTTTTATCTAAGAACTGCATGTTTTCCACTATAAATAACTATGACTAACATCAACTTTCATTTCAGGAGGGTTCTTGGTAATGCCCACTTCAAATGGTAACATTTTGAGTTTTTCACTGCAGTTTCACCAAATAAGAAATTTTCTATGGGACATAAGGACTTTGGTGAAATTGGACAGGAAAAAGTGGTTATAAATATATTTTTACTTTTTTTTTTTGATAATAATAATGTATTTTGACTTTGTGCTATATTAACATTTTTTTTGTGTGTGCGTTGGCTTTTGTATTTACCTTACTGAAACTAAATATTAGAGTTTTTACCATGTGCAAAAATATGTTCATTTTGGACTAAAAGTGAGAGCCCAAATTTTAGAGTTTCAAGAGACAAAAAAGTTTAGTTGTGCTGGAAAGAGGAGACTGGGCTTGAAAAGATAGATTTTGGAGCCATTCAATCCTTGAAGGTTGTGGCCACTTTGCTCATGAAATAATCAGACCTTTGTGGCTTGCTTTGTAAATCCTATCCAAATAAACACAATTACCACATGCCTAATTTGTATATGCCATTACAGACATGAAAGGTGATGCAGTTGCTTAATTGTGTTACGAGAACAACCTCCTCTTGGAGTTCCTTTGCATGGCATCACAGACATGATGGGCAGAAGTAATTCCATGGGCTTGCTTTAGGATTGCAGGAGGACTTTTTAGCTTTAGTCAGGGGGAAAAAAATGTGGGCTACTGTCTCTGCCACCAATTTTTATGGGAATACAAGGTAATTTAATGGATTTTTATGTGACTGACATGAAGGTAATGATGAAACAGAATGAGACACTGCCACCTTAAAAATGTTTTTCCTCCTAATTGTTCTTTAGCTATAGGGAGCAAAATCAATTTTAAGTTTCTGGTCTTTGAATTTATTTTATAACAACAAAACAAATATCAGCCAAAGAAGCAGGCAGCTATACTACTATTTTGTGTGTGGCTTTGCATCTTAGGGCAATTCTCTGCTTTGTGCATTTAGGGACATGTAGTAATGGCAAGCAAAGTCAATGCTCCTTTATTGTGCTCTTTGCTCCCCAGCATTTGAGAGAGTGTAGATTTCCTGTCACCATGTTGTTCTTCAGTTCATTTATCTGCAGCCTGCTCCTTCTGCCTCACATTGGTGATGAATTATACTCTGCTTCCTCCATCTAATCCTTTTCATTTATTTATATTTTATGAAGGAAACATAAAAGACTCCTCATAAAAATCCAACTGTTTTTGATAAACCTTGTCATGTGCAAATAATGGAGCCTTGTCAAGAACAAGCCTTGTTGGAAATTTATGCCTTCTAATAATAATAACAAGAGAGAATCAGGAACAAATAAGAAATATATTGAATTGGATTCAGAGAATGTTTATGGTTTTAAATTGGTGGCAATAAAGTATTTTTTATCTAGAAATGTTTTTATATGTTAGTTTAATTCAAATACCATGTTGTGCTTGAACTCTATAGTATTTAACCTAGCAGAGCTATGAAAAGCATCTTGTATTTTAGCACAGTAGAGCAGACAGACTTCTCTTTCCGAGGTTTGGTGGTGGAGACAGGAAAGGATATACCTGACTTATTAATACAAGAGGAAGCAATCCAGAGTTTGGAGCAAAGAAGAAAAGTGGTGGTCAGCTGAGGCCTCTCTGTGGGCTAGGGCAAAATGGTAGGGGCACATAAGTTAAAGAAAACAAAGGCAGATTTTTATTAGAATATTATGTTTTTCTTCAGCAGCAAAGTTCCCTGGCCAGAATCAACTTGTCAGGAGCAGCAATGTTTACAGTTTTTGACTGCTAAAGCTGTGGATATCTGGAAGGGCATAAGGACAATTGGTCATATGCAGGTAAAGTTAATATCTAAAAGAAGATATGATTGCCTCTTGCTGTAATCCCCAGCTATCTCTTTGCTGTACGACATTTTATTTTCTATTATAGTTTTTACATTGAGACTAAAACTAAACAGAATGTTAATTGTTTGCTGATGAGACCAATTAGCATTTTATAGTACTTTATAAATGTCAGGGAATGAATGGGATTTCTCAGGAAAAAACTTTGTGTTCAACTGGCAGAGTCTAATCCAAACAAATGTGTCCCTTTAATGAAGAGGTTTCTTAGTAACACAGCTAGTTCTCTGAATATATTGTCTGTGCATCTTCACAGAACTGATATTTATGCTCCCATGGGTGCTACTCTTTACATGAAATACTTGTTTTACATCTTTTCGGGAGTGAGAATCTCTGTAATTCCCTTTCAGGTAACATATCCAGTCTGTCATGTTGAACTACTGCTAGAAATAATATTAGAAAATGAAGAAACAAAGACAAAAAATTGTTTTTCAATTTAGAAAACTAATTGCCTCATTCAAGGCCCTTGTTCCAAATTGTGTTTTGCAAATATTGAAGGTTTCATAAACAAAGGCATGAAGAGAAAATTTACTTTCAGGGGATATTAATGTTTTAGTTTAATTTAATTTTGGTGAAGAACAAAGGCCCTTTCTGCCTGTTCTCCCACCTCCTTATTCAAAACTTCCTTGGCAGACTGGGCTGAAGCTCAGCCCTTGGGTTTGGACTTTGCAAGATAAAACAACCGTTGCTGAACTGGGCAGTTGCCAATCAACCAAAGGAAAAAGTTAATGAGGAATCAGTCAGATTTGAGGGACCTGGTTCTTTTACACTTCATCAGTTACCATTCCCTATAAAACAGTGGGACTTAATATCTGGTAGAGCTATTCTGTCACTGGTTTTGCCAGGCTCCACGTGACAGCTGTTGTAATGCATTATACGGGACCAGAAGAACCAACCGGTTTTGCAGTGTTGTCAAAAACCAGCGACCTTTATAAGAAGGATGCCCCAAAAGGCGACAATTTCAGCTTCGTAGTTGACTTTACAAAGGCAAGTTCAAGTTTTGCAGGTATCAGCCTTTATAATGAGGTTAGTGACAACCTTCCAACAACATGTATCTTATGACAGATCTGGCATTTTCTTTTCTCCAAGGTTTCACATAGGTATCTGTATTATCCTGTCGTCAAGTCTTCGTCTATCGCATATATATAACTTTTAAATTACCTTCAGAACTGATGACACCCTCCCCATTACTTTTCTTCACACCATGAATCCCTGAAATAGCACACTGATTTTTAAACAGAGCTTGGAGTAGTTGGGTGTTTAACAGTAGCATCATTTTCATACTGCTCTGAAGAGGTTTAGATTTCTCCCTGTCTGAATTACACCAACACAACTGGAAATGGAATAGAGGGCTGGCAGAGTTTTCTGAAAAATTTTACTCCAGGTACTTGCAGTGTGACCCTTAAATTTCTAAAAGTGAATTGCCAATTGGGTGTTTGACAAGCACCGTTTATCTCTCGTGTATGATGATACATGAGACATTACCTAAGAAAAGAGAACTGTAAATCTGAATGACCTGTGGGACTTGGTCAATGTATACAAGCTGTAGATCTCTTGCTGCAGAAGGAAATTAATCAAAACCAATAATTTGGACGTGATCTTTTGTATTTTGACAGATTGTGTATTCACACTCTTGAGACAGACTGGTGGCTTTTTTTGTAAATTAGGAGGAAGCAAGCAGGGTTGCTGGTTTTATTTCTGCTTTTGCAAATGCAATAACTTTTGAAGGATTGCTATCCAGGATCTTATTTTTAAGTCTAATGATGCTTGGATTCACCAACCCTTTCCCAGTATTTAATGAACAGAATCTATGAACTATATGGGAATCTATGAATCTGTGTGGGAACTGCATGAATAGTAAACCCAAAAACTTCTGATTCAAAAACCGGTTGGTTTTCTTTTTCCGCTCGTTTAGCATAAGAATAAGAATATACATACATATTGTGTAGTCTGCAGCCTAGAAGTTGTTTATTGTGTAATTCTGAAATCTGATAATAGTTTATTTCCACATATATAGAGGACATTTGAAAAGACAAGTTGTATCAAGCAGCAAGAAACTGCAGCTACTTTTTTTGTGTGTGTGTAATGATTTAATGTGGAATATCCTAACAACTCTACTTCAGTAGTATGATATAGTCTATATGTAGTAATCCTACTTATGAGTCACAAGAGCCTGTAAAATTATAATAATTAAAATTCCATATGAAAAAGGAAGTTAAATGTGTTAATTCTGAATCTGTGGGAACTTCATATATTTTAGTGAAATAGCAGTTTTAGAGCACTTTCCTCCTCCACCCCAGCCCCCACTGCCTTTCATGGGTCTAACAGTGTTTCACAGGAAAACATTTGCTTTCTCTGTGACCTCGGCTGTATCCTCCCAGCCAGCCCAGCTCAGGCAGCCCTGCCCTGGGCACTGGGGTTTTGAGCTCCCATGTCTGTTTTGGGTGTTTGCGATCAACAACTGTAAGGCAAATTTGGACTTTGTGAACCGAAGGGAAAGACCAGATGGTTTAAACAAGCCTTTAAATGCTGAAGTTTATTCTTATGATGTATACAGATTCAGGACATTAAATATGTTGATAATCTCATTCCAAAAAATCCCTTTGCTCATCTGTAAGGATTTGACCAGTATGTCAAGCGTCAAATTTGGAATACACATGTCATGCCTTTTTATACAGCTGCAAATAAAATATGCTACATTGCACTCTCCAAAATAAAGTCTGAGTAAAGTCTCTCAGCCTTAGCCCTACTTTTCTTTTCCTCCTGCAGTACATGGCTGTAATAACTCATGGGGTTTATTCAGTCAGCATTTTAAATACTGTGTGTGTCCCCTTCCATCATTGATAATATGAGATGATGAAAAGCACTGTAACTAATTTTATGCAACACAATGAAATTAAAAGCTTTTGGTATTACCGTACTGCAGGTATAAATCTAACTAAATGTGGTGTTGGAGAGAGATGGACTATATAGGTAAGTGTTAGAATAATTTAAGGTTATTTGGCATTTTCTAGGGATGTCTCTTCTTGTTTCTTCACAAATACCATAAGTAATTGTGTGGTTAATAAAGTCTTTAAGTGTCTGAGCTTGCAGTTTTCTACTGCCTTTATTCATTAGCTAAGAAAAAGTAAAGCTAATGGAAAACAATCCATTTCAGTGAAACTGTAGATTTGCTTACCTATCATAGCAAAATGTTAATTTGTGTAATATTTTAGTGTCACATTAACTTATGTCAAGTACAGTGCAACTTATGCACTGATATTAGATTTATATTCTTATATTTCAGTTTTATTCATTAAATTTGACATGTTTTTTATAATCTGGATATTAACAAAAATGTTGCTTGAGGTCTGAAGGTCTGCTTTGTGCTTATACAGAAACACTTACATGAGTTAGGATATATATGTAGCTTTTCCCACCTCCCTCATGCATCATCATTTATGTTCTCTGGTATTTACTTCTCCCAAATACCAACTTTGCCCCTTAACAGCATTGTTATTTCTACTGTTCATAATATGATATATGATATTCTCTCTGTTATTTCTTCCTGCACTTCAAATGAATCTTTACTCATTTTTTTAACATTGGAGTTACTCTCCTGAGTTAATTTTTGCATGTACCTTTTATTCAGTTTATGCTACATAAGGTTTTTCTGCCACTAAGCAGCATGTGGAAGTCATGAAGAAGACTTATTCATGGACTGGCTAAGGGCCTTCTCACACTTAGTGTTTCCCAACAGAGGACAAAAAGATTTTCTTTTCTCTTTGTCTCATTACGTTGCTTCTTTCATCTTGGAACTGCAGTTACTTAAAAGTGTGTGCTCCTATCCAAGTTGCTCTGAATTTTATTTCTCTCACTTTGTATTTACAACTATTTTCCCTCCTCTTAACCAGCGTTTAGTGTTATCATCAGTTACTGAACTGGAATCATACTTCTTCGAGGTTGTTTAGCATTAAAAGAAAATCTTTTCTCAATTAGCTCTCTGATTTTCCCTTCCCAGACTGCCTCCTTCCTTCCCCTGCTTTGTCTGCTCTTATTAAGGGCAATCCTGAGATATGGAGCATCAACTCATCTCCCAGCACCTGCTTAGGTGTGTTTTCTGCCTGTCTGGGAAACCCAAGCACTGACGTGCCCACAGAGCTTCTGGGCCAGCAACAAGGGCCACGTGGAGGAGTAATATGGGTGCTCTGCACACAGCAACAGCTCAGAAACCATCTGCAGGAGCCCTGACATCTCAGCCTATGCCAGCAAGAAAATACCCTCTGGCTTCTTTACCCGTATTTCTATTCTTTACCACGCATTTTTATTCAGAGCTCCCTAAATTCAGATGAAAATGAAGTTCTGTTTCTTTTATATGTCCAAGATGATCCTTTCTCTTTGGTTTGAATGTTAAAAGTTTAAAATCAAGGCTGATAGTTCTGGCTAAGCCTTGGCTCCAATGGACAGGCTCAGTACAGTCTTTCTGCCACACTTCTGCGCATGCAGGATTTCATTCTGCTGCTGCTGTTATTGCTGGGGTTGGCTCTGAGCCCTGTGTGCAGCAAGCAGACATTTCCAGCAGACATTGTTTGTCTTCCAGCACTTTCCTTCTGTTGCTCTATCTCACTCTATTTCACCCAACATTTCCCCCTTTCTTATTGCAGGCAAGTAATTCATGTAGTTATGCATCTTTTCAATGAGGAAGCTTTCTGAGCAATCCCTTCTCTGCAACAGAAAACTTTAAAAACTTTCCTGATATTAAATGCTTGGTCAAGTGCAGAGTTATCTCTCTTCAGCTGTGCAAACAAAAAAACCCTATTTTTTGAGTAGAGAGTGCAGAGAAATTTCTTTTTAGTTTATTTGTTATTTCAGGGCATGATGGATGCAAAACAAAAGAAATCTCATTTTACTGAGAGAATGTATTTTAATTGCAATTATCATTTTAAGTCAGTGTTCTGAAAAGTAACGTATTTTAAGATGCAAAATCATTGAGTGAGAACTCCAGGAAAAGCAGGATAAAGCAACTTGACAGAAAGTTGCATCCTACTCTTCACCTTTATTTTGTGTTTCTGATTTTATTTTTATGCATGGGACATATATTTCTTTTAGACATTTTTCAGTTAAGAAATAAAACTTGCAAAGTGTTGCTAGAAGTTGGTTTCCTTCCCACTACTTTGAAAGGGTGTCCTCTAGTCAGCTTCTAGAAAGACTCTCTAGACATCATCACGTTTCTTAGTTAGCCTTGACACTCTGACCTGAAAAATCAGGGTAATTCTTAGTATGTCATCACTATCAGTTCTATGACTTTATAGGAATATAGGAATATATGCAACTGAACTGCATTAATTGCCTACATTAATGAGCTCTCTCAGACTGCTAGGCTTTCTATTATATGCATTATTCTACTTGTTTTCAGAAAAGGAGCAGCATAGTTTTCACACTAGTGCTGTTATCTCAGTTCTAAACCGAATTGTACAAGTTGAATTTTGATGGCTTTTGTAAAACAGATACCATGAGTTAGTTTTGGGAAAAAGGCTACATCTGGCATTTCCTGAAAAGCAGAGTCTAAAACGAACCTAAAGCGTTAGATCAGATACTTGAACATTAAAAAGAAAACGTTGTTCAAGCTAATATAATTTTGCTGTTTGCTGTGTTCCACCTGACTGTATTTCTCATATCACAACCCATTTTAGGACTGTCAGTAGTATGTGTTGTCTAGAATAGATGAACAAATCTATTCTTACAACATTGTTAGGATCAGCCAAAGACACCTGGCAGTATATTATTTCCTTGTGCTTTTACAGGGAAGAGACAGGGCTCATGACCAAGGTCAGAAGAAAGAAAATAGAGTGTGTAGTGCTTATTTGGGACCTACTGGGGAGCAATAAGTGAATCCAGTGCAGTACTTTGCCTGTTGGCTCCTTTTAAGGAAAGCTGAACTTTCAGTACCCAAAGTCACTAGTGTTGAAAATTGTGATACAGGAGATACAACATTATCTTTTACTTTCACAGTTGTGAGTTTACCTTCGAGTGCCAATGATGTTATTTTGGGGCCATGACCCAGCCAAAAGTAAGAATGACTTTATCAGCACATCAACACTGCTGGAAACACCTGACTACCCGAGTTTCTGATGCCTAGTTTGATGTTGAATAACAACATTGTTCTGTAAGAGCTATTTCCTTGAGGTTTAGTTAAAGAAGTGTTTGGGACATGGTGGTTTCTATATTAGCATTTTTGCAGTGAATACTCATCATTGTAACTTGTGCAATTTATTGCTGCAGTTGACTTTTCCTTCTGCAATTCACTGTAGAATGAGTCAGAAGAAGAATTAAGCATGTAAAGATAAAAAAAAATCTATTTAAAAATATTTATATGCATAAATACTGCCATCCCATTCATCACTGATATGCTCTGAATACAGCAGGACCAAGTATGACCTCTTTTATCTCTAAATATGTTTCATTAATCAGTTTGAAGACACTTTATATCATCTCCATTTTATCTGGCCCCTGCTAATTTATTTCCTAGATCTGGATAATGGGCTGCCTGAGGTGGGTTCTCTCTGTAGAGGAACTTCATCGCTACAGGGTAATAAGATCCTTGTCCAAGGCCTTATCAACAGAAGATTCATAGATGACCTTAATAATTGTGCCAGTGCATCCAAGAAAACAGAACTACTGAAGTCTATGTACCCCTTTCAGGCATCAAGACAAAATAATAAAAGTTTAGAGCTAAATATTTGCTGGCTATAAAGCCATGGCTTTGGAGTTTTGAAGTCAAAAGTGTTAGGATTTAGACTTTTCATACAGAAAAGTTAGCTTGATGTTTGGTGCTTACATATCTTTTTCCAAGGCCCAAGTCCCCCAGGATACTGTCACTCCAAATGAAGTCAGTCACCTGTACATCAATGCCTTGACTGCTTTCTCAGGTTTGTGTCAGATGTATAAAATAAATTCAAACTCCTGTTATGTGTTTTGGTTCTCTGGTAGGCTGACCCCTGTGTATCCCTGAGACTTGCAAAGACCTGAAGTAAAGTGTGTGTTCTGCAAGGTAAGAACATCGCCAACAAATTGTATATTTTTTAGCTCATGAATTATATTTTGATTGAAATATGTAGTGTGAAATCTATACTTTAGTAGCACGTAGTTTTTTCCAGTAGGCAAATAATGAGGGCATGTGGGAGCTCTGTGGTTTTACATGGATAACAAAAGACCAAAAAAACCCCAAACCCTAAGCTTGTCAGTCAATGGAACTCATACACAAAGATTGGAATCACAAGCCGATATTTCAATTTGTACCATGAAGTACTTTAACATTCATGCACTGTATACATTGAAGTGTTTGTGGGTGGTCCTGGGTTATTTTGTTTTATGTGAAGATGATGAGAACAAAGTGTGACTAAAGCAAATCCGTGGCATTGCTCATAACATTCCAGGCTAGTCAGTGAGGCTGTTGTTGAAACTTCGAAATAACAAGGAATTACCCTCCAGAAGTACCTGATCAGTGAATGGAGACCAGTTCCAAGCCTAAGCTCATATTTATTTTTTGTATTCCTGGAGTATCTTGAGCTTAGAGCAAGATCTGAACTCCTTGTTTATAGCCCAATTCATATTAGTTTAGTTTCAGCAATAAGTTTTTTTCTTCTAATTAGACCTTGAGTCTAAATAATTCAACTGAATAATTCAACGTGATAACCCTGCTCATGATGCTCATTTCACTCCTGGGTGAATGAAGCCTGTGGGACCAGAAAGGATATCTTTTTTAACAAAACAATATTAATGAATTCTGAAAGGTACATTCAAGCACTAAGGTGGCATTTTATTTTTTTTTCTCTAACAAAATATGGCTTTGCTTCAGAAGCAATGGCTGTTTTTGAATGACTAAAGATTACAGCTTGCTAAAAGAAGAGTCTTGTTTGATAGTCAATGGAAATGAAGGATTCTCATTTTAGTCTGGTCTGGAAAACATTGTACAAATGAAAATTCAGCAGTTTGCCAATGTACCTTACTTACATAGCACCTGTGACTTTGTTTATATATCTTCCTGTAGCTTTCATTTAGCTGAGGAAACTCCTCTGTCCTCATGTGTTTTACAGACCAAGAGGTGTCCACTAACTCCTGTTGGACAGATTTCTGGTTTAGCTGAAGGGTTTTCTAAAAAGAAAAAGCATTTGTTTTTTTGGCAAAACTGGGACACAAGCAAAAGAGTTCATGAAGGTAGAAGTAGAACTAAAAAAAACCCAATCCATTATTCTAATTTTAGATGATTATGATGCTCTCTTACTGGATGGTGTATGAAGCCCTCATGATTGATTTCTACATGGAAATGGGCCTTCATTTAGTTCAGTGAAAGTCAGCAAAATGGTATCAAAAAGAACACTGAGCAAGATGAACCAACTGCAATCAACAAATGTTTGAGGAATTCAAACAAAATTTTACAACAAAAGATAATTAATTATGACTTAATCAGAAATCACCTGGGTAGTTGAATGTGCATATATGGCACACAATGATTCTGTGAGCGTTCACTGATATTCCCCTCTCAGTTACTTGAATTTTGTACCAATTACATGTAAGAACTTTAAGACTACTTCTCTAGATGATTTGTGCAGGATTTTCAGGCAACCATTATACTGACGCCCCTAAAAGAAATGTTTCAGATCTCTTACTGTTCCCTGAATAAGAAAGTAGCTTTTGTTTTTGAAAACATTTGTCTGACAGGTTTGTAGGTGTACAGGTAAACATACATTGTACACGAGGACTGTTTTTATCTTAGACCTTGAAAAATAGTGTACACTGATTGTGGAGTAATTTATTTAATCCTGAGTCTGATACATCTTTAAAGTTTAATTTTCCTCTTTCAAGTCAGCTTTGGAGAAACATGTAACTGCAGTTACCTCAATACTTCACTAAGCATCAGATTGAAAAGAGAAGGAACACAGATCTAAGAACACTAAACTAATGTTTGACACTTACAATAGATGTATGTAAAATCTAAAGAATGTGCAGCAAAAGACCACTATCACACTAAAGCAGGAACATAAAAATATACAAGTCTATCTGAGTTGTCTCGATAACTGAGCTTGAGGAATGTGCTTTGTGTCATGACCACTGACAGCTTTAACTAGACAGGAAAACGCAAGCACCTTTTCTCTGATAACAGTTGGTGCATTGATAGTCTTTACTGACCTTATCTGAAGAATAATAAATGCTTCAGTTCCTCAGTTTGTCCTTATTACTTATTTTGGTTGATTTTTTTATTTCCTTTGCCTTTTTAGTGTCAGATTCCTCAGATAATCAAGAAAAAAAACCCAACCTTTCGACCTGCACTAAAGGGTTGACTGAGAAAACTGGCAGCAAGATACCTTCTAAGTGCTCTTGGTTTAACATAAGGATTAAGAAAGGCCAGACATTTTATAAGGTCTTGTGAAGTGGTGACTGTGTTAGCACCAAAGTTAAAGGGATGCAGAGGAGTTACCTCTATCAGGGTGATACCCCACTGTGCAAAATAAACTGATATGTACAAATTCCAGGGTTATAAAACTGGAAAGGTGAATATTCTTCCTTAATACCCCACCTCTAGCACACAGCCTGGGTGCTTCCCAGGCAGAATACACTGTTTTGTGCAGTTACAAGCAGTAGAAGTGTTATATAGGAAACAAACTTTCTGGAAATCCCAAGATAACATGGGAAATATAATGAACTAAATAAATGTAAATGTTTGTCCTACATATAGCACCTTCAAGTTGGTTGGACTGTTCAATTATTGATCAGGAAGAAAATATCACTAAAATGCAAGACCAAAAGGCTTTTGCTTTCTCTAGTCCTAATGTGTTGAGGCTTTTAGGTCAAATTCCAAAGGACACTGTGACAATCATCCTGTCTTCAAGAAAGCCAAACACTTCCTGGTAATTTCACTACCTTTACTGCATATAAAATAGTTAAGGACTGGATATTCTCTGCAGTAAGTACTTCTGGTTTTTATTTTTTAAAACATTGATCTTCTCCAGCAAATAAACTAAAATAATTTCATGTAATTTTAAAAATGCTACTTATTATTTAACATGGTCCCTTGAATCAATTGCATAAAAGACCACAACATAAAACAAATACAAATATTAAAACACATCATAGCATCGTGTGTTAGCCTAATTCAGTTTCTTTGTTTACAAAATAAACATCAATATAAATATTTAATACAGTATCTGCAGTAAGAAAAAGGACAAACTGTTATTACTATGAGAATGCTGAGCACAGTGGAAACTGTCTTTTAAATTACAACTTTCTCTTAGCTTGAGCTGGAGCCTTTTCTCATAAACGAAAAAGTCATACTGCATTAATGGCAAATATCCATCAAGAAATAAGTCTAAAAGCAACTCAGAGAAGTATATTGCTCTGAGAAAGATGGCTTTGCATTTGTGCCATGTTTATTATAAGCTCAATACCAATATCTTGAAAATAACAGTAAATATTTAACCTAAGGAATATTTCATACAATTGCAATAAATGTTTAATACAATGTAACTTTGCGGTACTTCAAAAGCATATTGCTACAAATATTTATCTAGAATTTTAATTAAATACATGCATAATCCATGAAATAAACTACCTCAGCTTTGATTCAGCAAGCTGCTCTGCAGAAATGCAGAGGTATGTCCTCGTGCAGCTGTTTTCTGTGTCAGAGCCTAAGATTGTGTGTTTGCACTCCCAACCCTTGCCCTGATTGCAGATTCATCAGTGTCGGGACTATCCCTCTTTTCTAACTATTCATACACAAATTCACTTAGCAAAACAGAGTCTGAGGTACCCAGTGATCTACAGACTTAGGATTCTAACCTTTGCCTAAAAATCCTCAGAGTTAGATGATACCTCATGCTCCCACAGCCAACCAAAATGGAATCATAATTGCTTTAGCCTCAGGAGATGTCCTCTTTCTGGATGGCTTCCAGTGTGCTGAATATCCAGCCTTTCTTTTTCCAAGGCTTCACTACTTGTGAAAGAAAATAATCATCCTTTCTTCTGCTGGTACAGGGGTAAATTTAGTTCTGTTCCTGCACTGGAAAAAATAGAGAGTACATTGGATCCAGAGAAGGGCAACTCCAAATGCTGGTAGGCCACTGTGGGGAGGAGTTTCTGGCTGAAAATCAGTATATGGCTTTGCCTGTAACATGTAGGAAGAGCAAGTAGTCTCTTGTGGTCTCCAGTAACATAAAATTTCTGACTGTCTTGTCCACCTCTTTAGTACATCCTTGCATCCTAAGGTCCCCTAAGCTCACCTGTTTTCCTCAGGTTGCATAAGTTCTTAGAAGTCATCAGTCAACCTTATACTTACTCATTTTGTCTGAAATGTCATTGTCTTTAAAAAATCAAATAATGGATTATTTTTCCCCAATTAGATTTTTTTTGTGACCCTAAAACACTTCTAAAAACTTCTGAAATTCTTTCTAGTAGTTAACTGTTGCTGCCTGTCTGGAGTGAGATGCTGGTAGGGCACCACTCTATGTCACATGGACCAGTGCAGCTTTCTTTAAAAGTAATTTTTATTTGCTAGTTAAACCACTCTGTACCTGAACATCAGGACATCATGAAAAAAATTTCGACAATGCTGTAGTGGAAATGGAACCTGTATTTCTGGAAATAGTATGTTAACAAAGCAATGAATATTTCCTTCTTTTTGTAAGTCATAGTGCCGTAGTCTGTGATCTCTTTGACCTATATTGGAATGATTTCCACCATAAAAAGAATGGTTGTCTGGGAGATGGGAAGTGAGGAAAAATTAATCACGGAAGAAATTATCTGCAGTTTGAGTCTATTTGCCACTTTCTCTCTTGGAATCCGTAACTTCATTTCCTGATTCTGTTTTCATGGAACTGGTTATAAAAACAAGTAAGGAAGCAGAATATTGGTGTCTTACATTTTCATAAAATATAACTAAACCCATTTTCTTTAAGTCCCCTCTCTCTTATACTAGCATTTGCAAAACTTTATTACTCCTTTTGCTCTTTTTAATGCTGAAGAGAAAAGATACTATGATTGAACAGCTAAAAATGTGTTTCCTTTGACACGTCTGGTAGTGCTGTGACTCTGTGATTTTTTTCCACTAAATTGCTGCTAGTCAGAGTAAGAAATAGGCCCTCACATGAAATAGAATTGGCATATATAGTAGTAAAATCTTTCTGATGCCACAAATATACTGCAGAAGATTAGTAAAACTGGGCAAAAGTTATGATGCAAATAGTAAAGATTGATGGAGCATCTTATTTTGCTGGATTCCTCATATAATATAGGAAATGATTGTTATCTAACCAGAGACAGTCAGGACTGAGTCATGTAATTAATGTATTTGAATGCCTGTAGAAGCATTCTACAAGTTGAGTAATCCTGCTCAGCCACCCCAAGAAACTGCTTGGCCATTGGCACCACAAAAATATCGTGCCAGGGACCATTAGTAACAACAATGCCCCAGATCCTGTAAGCAGTGATCATCTGAGCAATTCTCTAGTGACCTCACATAAGTGTGGCAAGGAGAGAAGAAAGGGTTTCCTTACAGTTTTGTGAAGCTGCAGTTTTGCACTGATTTCAGTGGGGTTTGAATAACCCTTCAGAACTGCACATATGGGAAGTGTGGATTATGTTACTCAGGTTCCTGCTTGCTATCCTTTATAATCCACACTGAAAGATACCTACCCCTCAAAGTTCCCTTCAAACTGATGACTATTTTCAAGCACACAATCCTTAAAGGACCATCCTCTATAATTGCTTTTCAATCTGCACCATTTATTAGTTGCCCATTCAAAAAATCAGCAGCAAATACATGCTACAAGTAAAGGCATTTCTGAAGCCATATTTTGATGCTGCTGAATGGGGAGCCCTTAAAAAACCACCTCCCTGTTGCTATGTGATGTGCTTAGAAAAGAATTGAGTATTAAGACAGACAGAGGGACACTGTGTGTATAGAAAAGGTTTGGATCACAGCTTGACAAATTTGAATGCTTCTCAGTTTGAAGAACTCTAAAAAAATACTGTTGCTGTAGTTTGGGCCATTAGTTATTCCATGCTGGGCTCTGTATTCTTTGTGTGTGGAATACTTTGATACAGGCGTTCCTTTAATTTGAACTGTGCACTGTTTGTCATAACAGCATGGGATGTTATGAAAGTTAAAAATGACACTGTCAGATTAATCATTTCAAAAAGGATCCTTTTACTCATTGTATAAAAGGATAACCTTTGACAATGCACACATGAAGGCAACTAAATGGCTTTTTAGAAGACAAAATTGGTTTAGATTTTTTGAGATGACCCAGTGATCTGTTGTTGTTTGTATCTTGTAGTCTAGTATTTCTAAATACTAAACTAAAAGTCTGTCCCTCAGCAGACTTTGTATCCTCCAGCCCGACTTGGTTATTACAGTGGCAAGTTACCATAGATTTACCTGCATATCCACCCCTTCCTAGTCCACCCTTCAGAGTGGATCTATGCTTTCTCTCTGTTTCTTATGAGTTAGCCTGGCATTTTCCAAATTACAGTGCATTCTGAAAAGGCATGAAAGCAAATCATCATTATGCCTGCTGTATCACGCCAATGCTAATTGCAGTTTAAAGGGAATGAGATTCATTTTTCTGAAATTATGAGGGGCACATTTATAAGGAAAATATTTTCTCTAAACAATTAGGTGAGTGGCCTATGTCCATTCAACCTACGAGAAGTAGGGAATTTGGCTTTGCTTTCTTGTGCTTCTGTTTAGATAGGTGGCAACCTAACAAATACAGGGAAAGTGTTTACAAAACAAGAATATTTTGTTCTATGTCTGCACATACAGTTTCCATCCAGATTGATTTCTGGAAAAGCCGGCTTTATCTGAGCAATATTCAGAAATCTGGGGAGATGATCTGTGCTACATCCATGATACAAACTTGAGGAGAATCTCCATGGAGCATTCCAAAGAGAAGATAAATGTGGACAATTTGTTTTGAACCTCATCTCAAGGTCAGTACCGATTTTCAAAATGTCATCAAGTCTTCCTGTAAAGAGCAAAGGTGCAACTGGTTAGAGGCAGTCAGTGTTTAACTGCTCGTGTCTCTGCTGTTTACAGACCCACATGTACATGTGAAATGCTAAGCCTGTGATTCACATATAGGAATTCAACCTTGCATTTTTCCTCTCCTCCTACCCAGAGATCTGTCTCTTTTATTTTAGAGCACTAGGAGGAAAGTCCTGGAACCTTCCACCCAAAGCAACAGGACTCTGTGAAAGAGCCGATGGAACTGCTCTGCAGCTGTGTCTGTGCCACATTTGCTGGCAGAACCCCAGCAAGGCAGTACAGACCCCACCAGCTGGCTGGGACTGTGATTTCTCCCCTATCGTGTGACCTCACATCCTAAAGATGTGCCTGACAATGGGGTAGGTCATTGTGCTGACACAGGCACCAGGAAAGGAGATGCTTAAAGGACCCGCAAAAGAGGCAACAGCTGTAGATAAACACATAGACAGGCTTAATGTCAACAGGAACTGCTGATGGCCAAGCACTTCTGAAAATTTGGTACACTGCAGTAAGATGGTGCCAGACTCTCTGGAAAAATCAGGACTCCATTGTGAGGGCAGAGCACTTCTGAAAATGCAGCCTGCGGAACTGGTGCAGATGGTCTGGCCCCCTCTCAACAGGCACAGATCACAATATCAAGGGCAGCAAGTGGGATTGGGCTCATGGGTTGTAGAGGACAAGAGGCAGACACGAGCTGGCAAGGCAGAGGCTGTCAGGTGCAGCAGCTGTCCCAACAGGCACGTTTGCCATGACAGGATGCCATGTCTCTCTCTGATCCAAGTGCTGAACTCTAATTGTATTTGCAATGTGCTGATTACCATGGTCAATCTTGTATTTTTATTCAAGAGTTCTATGCTTCTGTTGTTTGAAATTGTGCCAGCTGCTGGCTGAGAAGGTGAACTAAAAACTCAGAATAAACCACAGCCACTTGAGATTATTAGAAATTCCCAAAGAGAGAACTCAACTGTAATCTTGAATCTCTTATTCACAAAGAAACAATCTAATTGATCCCAAAATTCCCTAGGTTAGTGAAGACATATTCTTCCCCTCCATTTTTTCTTTTGACACAATTTATTGATTGCCTTTTTCTACCCCCTGCATGAATCCTTGGAGGAAGGCTGTAGTATTTCAAATCCAATAAATGCAAACCTGAGCACTCTTTGGGGGGAAAAAAAATGGTTACGCTTATGATGTGGTACAAATATTGTCACTCAAGTAACCTTAACTCTGAACTTAACTGGGAAATGGAAACAAAAATTGGGTCATTTCAGCTTCCTGCTTCCTCAAAAGTAATTTGCTCCAGGAGGTAGGGAGAATATAGGTGGAAGAGAGATCAGTATCTTATCCCAAAGGTTTGCAAATATGGATGCAGGTAAGCTGGTGGAATGAGGCCATTGGGCACCGTAGGTATCCTTTAAAAGCACAGTCTAGGAAACTAGTTTCAATACTAAAGGCAAACAATAATGTTTATTACTGCTATAGAAAAACATGCAAGTGCATTGCCTTACCACAGAATTTAATAGAGCCCTCATGCAATCACAGGACAAGGGGTGACTAAAAGCTCGTAGGAGCAATGAGGCTGGAGGGGTTTCACAGCACATTACCCACATTACCCAATCCACATTTGCTGTGGAGAGCACATCCAGACCTCGCTTCCAACTCTCTAACAGGGAAAACACAACCCCACACCTGAACCTTAACACCACTGACCCAACAGGTTCTGTGGTTTTGGCTAAATCACATGGATTCCAAGTAGTCTTATAACACAGAAAGAGTATTTTGCAATAATTTAATGTAAAAGAATTTGAGTTCAGAACAGACATCAAGAGGCTTGAAGTGATGGGATTTGGAAGAGAAGATTGGCACAAATTAAGTTGAGGGTCTCCATTAAGACAGTATACCCTGATCTACTCAATATTCAACTCGTAAAAAGAAAGAAACTTTGAAGATTCAAAAAGTGACAAATTTCAAGGGCTCTCACTCTTTTGTTACATGAATGAATTTAAGAGTATATGTTAAACTTCTGCAAGACCATGCTGGTAAGTCTCAGCTGCCCCAGTGTCACCCAGCATTTTCACTGCTGAGTTGGACATACTCCATGGCCGGTGGTGGTTTTAGAGGGAAAGGCTTTGAGGAGAAGGTACCAGTCCCAGGGTAACTGGGAAGAAGGACAAATTTTGTATAGGAGCTCAGCACGTGGGGAGTTATTCCACTGCAGGGTGCTGTTTGTTGATGGGTTCGTTTATGGGATATGTCCTAAGGAAATAGGCCCCTGTATTTTATGCAGTGGCATCTAAATAAGTAGAGATCTTGGTCTCTGGAGTTTGCAGAAGATTATGGGAAAGGATCAGAAAGGAAAGGATTAATTTTACCAAACTGTATGTGCCATTTTTGATCACTGAACTGTATTAACAGCGGGGAATGTGCTCTAGTAAGTGGTAATCTGTGTAGCTGAAGTAGGAGGTCTATATTTACAGCTATATCAGATTGAAAGCATTGAAAAGCCTAAAATAATAATTTTGCCAAAAATTATCTACTGATCTTCCTGGTTGGTTTTCCTATAAAACAGACATTAAAACCAGGCCACATCTATAAGTTTTTTCAGGTACTGTTTTGTTTAACTGTCCCATGGGACAGTTATTAGCCTCTTCTAACATAAAAAGATGCTTTTTTAAACCTTGATGCAACTAATGTTTCTTCTGTCCTAAGATTAACCTCCAATACCCCAAATAGTTTTTTAAAGTTGTACTAGAACTGAAATGTACTGTTTTACTTACACTTCAGAGGACAAGACCCTTAACGTGACAAGTTGTGTCATTCAACAGTCACATGTATTTCACTGCCTAAGTTTTTTTAAAAATGTTTTAACCTTTCCTTGTGTTATCCTTCAGCAGCAGTTAATCATTACGGCAGGATCACCACTCTGTGGAAGCAGAAAAGAAGCATTGTTCCTGATTGCAGCTCTAATGATCCAAAGGATGCAATCGCATAATTAGGTATGTATTTAAAAGTTGTTTACTTTACTTGACTTTACTTACACAGAATTCACGGAAGTGCAGCTATCATGGGTAAGCTTTTGCATGTGCTGATGGTATTCTTTAAAATTCTACCCGACCTGTCCCCATCTCATGTCCTTGTCACTTGAGCATAATTAAACTTTGGAAGAATTTGGATTCCCCGCTGAACTGACATCTGATTGTTATCACCCAGGAATAACCTTCATTTTCAGCAAGCGACCTGGGCTGAACAAACAGAGAGTGCTTACATATTTTACAGACCCACAGTTTATACAGAGATTATTTTATGTTTAAATATCACTCTCGAGCAACTGGGACAGAGCCAGCTGCAGATCTGTATAAACAACAGATTTTGCACATTAGATAGTTCTTAAGGATCTGGTATAGTACAAGGTATAGTGAAAATCTAGCAGTTGGAATCAAGCTCCACCCAACAGACTTTTTTTATTTTAATTTTTATTTTTGTTTTTTGATTATTTTTTTTGCCAAGAGTAGCATTGGGGTGGCATTTAGACCAAAAAAATACTGAAAGCAAATCAGATATGTGTCCTGTTCTGAATGAGGAGTTGCTAGTGTTTTAAATGACTGCCAGATGTCAAACAGCAAAATGCCTCCTCCTTCCACAAAAGAATAGTTGATTAATAATTCACTTTAGAAGGCTGAGAGTCCAGAACTCTGTCAGAGATGTTTTTAAGCTGTAACATTTGATACGGGCTAGGGGAGAAGATGCAAATATGGATGTAATAGAGTTTACCCTGTAATCAAAGGAGGAAGAAGAAAAGCCTTTGCTTTTTAGGATACTGGGCCTCCATAAAGCAAGAATTAAGAACAACTGCCAAAAGCAACTTTCCTTTCTTCTACCAAAGAAGAAGCAGTAGCTTATGACACTGGTTAAAAATTATAGTCAGTCTGAGAGCATGTATTTTTCTGTAATAAATTCTCATCTTGCAAGAGGAATCATGGCTGAACAAAATGGGATACACTTTGACATAGATATGCAGATACCTATGACCCATATGTGGGACAGTAAGTGGGAATTCCATCTGTTTAGGAGGTTTTAATTTCTATATTTTAATGGGCTTTTTAGCATATACAGAAATTAAATCCTGTTTAGTGCATGTCTCCTATATAGTCAAACCCCACCTTTTTCATGAACTGAGATGTATATGAACATTTTTCAAAACCATTTCCTTAATCTTGATGTATTACCACAGGTTCCACTAAGGAAAATCATGCTGCACTATTTACTAGTGTATGTGGAAGAATCCATGCAGCAGTGGATGAGAAAAGCATCCTGACTGTATAACTTGTTTACATTTCAAAAGGCTTTTCAGGTGTATAATCACAAGAGACTGGAGAAAAAAAGAAGTCAGGGAGTCCAGGTATTCATTAGAAGACCATGTGAGACAAAAAGTAAAAATAGTAAAGATAAAAGGGAAACTTTTATATGGGAAATCTCAAAGTTTTGTGCTAGGACTAGAGCTGTAAAAGGAGGGTAGGCAAAAAAAAGACAAAATCTCTTGCTTTTATGAAAGAGAAGGAGAAATGTTTGGAGAGACTTGGACAAGGCTGGTGTTATAACAATGTCAGATTCCATAGTTTCTTCTACTGGAGCTGGTTAACATGCAAATTAAGTTAATGTGTTAAATCCATTGAATGGTTCTATGAAAAGTAAGAGGTTTTATTAAATGTCTTAAGACTGCTTATAAAAATTAAGGACCATTATCGGCCTGCCTTAGACTTTGATTAAAGTATGCTGTATGCATTCTCTAGCACTGTATGCTGGTATTAGGAATTTTAGTTAATCATGAAAATGCATTGGACATATGAGGGTAGATTATATCTGCTAATTGGCAAATATCTATAAGTATTTTATGCCAACTTTTGAACAGAAGAGAAGACTAAGATTATTTTCTCAATGATAGACACCACTTTTCTTACGTCTGATGGTTTAATTATTTGCTGATCTTGAATACCAAAACAGATTTGTTTCTTTTCCTGCTCATTGTAAGACTCTGTGGCCCATCAGTCAGTTTTGCAGGATTGTGTGCTGCAGTGGTTTATGAATGCTATTTCTGGACCCTTCAGAAGCATATACAGTTCTGTGATGAGTTCTGCTTAAATTTCCCAAAATTATTTCACAAATAAATCTTTCAGTTAAGCATTTAAATCAGGGGACAGCATTAAATCTATCCCCACTGCAAGCCCCTCTCATTTATATGACAGGAGGCTTTGCTGAGGAACTGAATGCTTTAAAATGACTGCTAAAATGTTTGCCAACATATAGGCTTTAAATGTTAGTTGTCTTAATTTATTGTTAAAGTACAATGCTTTATGCTCTCTTCAAGCGGCAATTTGTGGGCAATTTGCAGGATTGTGATTCTGGTGTGAAAAAGTGTTGTAAAGAGGAGTTGAAACCCCTTCAGTCCCTGCATAAAAAACCAGGGAAAATATGGTCTTTTAAGATTATATTATTCGTACAGTGTCAGCCAGACATGCTCCAAACACTGAAAAACTGTTGGGTTTTAGTGTTCTTCTGTTCCAGCAAGTCTGTAAATTAAACTGAACATAAAATAACTGGGAATGGTAGTGATGCTTGTAGGAGGAGTTGATCTCTGTTGTGGTATGCTGTGAAAGAAGTTATTTTGGCTGAGAAGAGCTACAACCTGGAGGAATGAGATATGTATAAAAA
>NW_016690300.1:2323405-2361838 GCF_001604755.1 Lepidothrix coronata | reverse complement strand
GACAATCATATTGCACTGACCTGGTGAGGCAAGTGAGACTTGAGACTGTGGAGGATAATTGTATAGTGCCAAAAATTATACTCTTACTTGTACCCTTTTTTCAGCATCTGATTTCTATTCCTCCTTCTCCTACACTTCTATTGTGTAGTTTTGAGGTTTTTTTCATACTCTCAGCACCGTACTAACAATGCACAGTAATGCATTCTACCAGCACAGTAATTAAACCAAAAAAGATTATTTTAAGTTTGGTTACACCCAGCCTTTTAATGCTTCCTGTATTTTTTTTCTTTCCATTTCATGCTAATAAAATTTTGGTCTGTTTTAGCCTGTACAGGGGGATTCAAGACGTACACAGACAAAGCCAGGAAAAGCCTGAGGAGCAAACTGGCTGATTTGTCAGAAGAAAGCTGGACAGGGACTTTGCCAAGTTGTGACTTGGCTCTAGATTCTGTCTATAGAGGACACTTGGTTTAACAGCTCTGTGGGGCTCATCTGCAGCAAGAGAGATCTGCATCTCATCTGTTGCCTGCCCAGCTCCACCCTGCCTGGCTGTTTCTCACTTGGTTTCTGCAGTCCTTTACCCAACAAAGTCACACTTGGTGCTCTTCAACGTCTTCATAAATGACTTGGACACAGGACTGGAAGGGATATTAAGCAAGTTTGCAGATGACACAAAACTGGGAGGAGCTGTTGACTCCCTTGAAGGCAGGGAGACCCTGCGGAGAGACCTTGACAAATTAGAGGACTGGGCAGTCACTCAAGGGGAAGTGCCAGATTCTGCACCTGGAATGGGGCAGCCCCTGATGTATGGACAGACTGAGGAACGAGGTGGTGGAAAGCAGTGCCATGGAAAGGGTCCTGGGAGTCCTGGTCAGTGGCCAGTTGAATCTGAGTCAGCAGTGCCCTGGCAGCCAGGAAGGCCAACCATGTCCTGGGGGTCATCAGGCAAAGCATCATCAGCTGGTCGAGGGAGGGGATTGTCCTGCTCTGCTCTGCACTGGGGCAGCCTCACTTGGAATATTGTGGCAGTTTTGGGTCATATTAAGCCATTAGAGAGCTCCCAAAGGAGGGCCATGAGGATGGTGAAGGGCCTGGAAGGGAGGCTGTGTGAGGCAGCTGAGGGCACTTGGTCTGTTCAGCCTGGAGGAGACCGAGTCTCATTGCAGTTACAACTTCCCCCTGAGGGGAAGAGAAGGGGCAGGCACTGATCTCTTCTCTGTGGTGACAGTGAAGGACCCAAGGGAATGGCCTGAAGTTGTGACAGGGAAGGTTTAGGTTGGATATTAGAAAGAGGTTCTTCCCCCAGAGGGTGGTTGGGCACTGAACAGACTCCCGGGAAAAGTGATCACAGCACCAAACCTGACAGAGTTCAAGAAGCGTTTGGATGATACTCTCAGGCACATGGTGTGACTGTTGGGGATGGTCCTGTGCAAGGCCAGGAGCTGGACTCAATGATTCTTGTAGGTCCCTTCCAACTTGGCATATTCTGTGATTCTGTGACCTTGGCACTTAAGATGATTTTGTTTTGTTCCAGAGAATTGAAAACAGTCAGAGATGAATTGCAGGATAGCACAGTATGAGGATGCAGATGACGAGAGCCTTGGCGTAATCGAGTGACCCAAATATCCTCCTGCCTGTTTTATTTTAAGTTGATGTTTTTTAAAAGGGGATACTGTTCTGGGAAAGCCCTTTAGAGACCCTTATTTGTTGTTCCAGTGTTGCATTGTGAAAATTTTCTCTTTTTTTTTACATTACAATTTCTGAAGAGAAGTAGTTTTTTTGTTTTTCTCTGTGCTTTGTTTTGATTTTTGTGTGTATGTATGTGACAGGGAAGAGAGGGAAAGTGGCTGATTCCCTTTACTTATCTTCATATTTTAGTAAAACTCATCACTTTTTTTAGGAATGTTTTTTGCTTGGACTGATCTCTGTGTTGGCCATGAGACATGACTTAATTTGGAATAACATTTCAGCAATGTGGTTCAAATGTAACATACCTGAAGATTAGCCAGGCAGTGTTTTAGCAGCTGCATTTAATTTGCAGTAAGTTAGTAAAAAATGTGTCTATTCGTGTTTTAGCCCACAGTGTGGCAAAACTGACAGTTGTGGAATACATCCACCTTCCAAAATCCTCCTCTTTTATTTAATTTTTTTTTTCTCCAGAATCAAAGCTCTTTCAAATGGCTAAGAGGTAGTCTTGTTTCCTGTGGTACTCAGGCTCAGAGTAAATTATTTTTTCATCAATCCAGAATCTATTTTGTTCTCTCTCTTACAGAAAACCATTCAACAATAAAGCATCAGCACCAAGTTACCTTCAGGGAAGCCGGTGGGGAAAAAATAAATAAATCATATGATTTGAAAAGATGTATCTGAAATATACTTGCATACTCTCTTAACTGGGATGGTCACCCCACCCTGAACTGTTTTGTTATGGTCAGGAGTTCAGAAGACAGGTATGCCAAATAAACTCTACATTTATATTAGCAACTGTTCATATTAATTCACAACATAGTTTCCTATGAAACCTTTAATATTTTAGAGACATTTGTAGCCATATGGTTAGAGCTCAAGGTTACAGTTTTAAGAGCTCTGGTTTGTTTCTTATTTCTGTCAGAAGCTTCTCATGGTGTTATAGGGAAAATCTTTTACTCCCTCAGTGCCTCAAATCATGAAGTTCATAACAAAGCTTTCTTTTTTTCCATTCTGTGTCTTTCTTGCCCATTTATGCTGCAAGGTCTTACAGGAAGACACCATTTTTTCAATTGGGCGTTGATATTTTTCCACTCTCAAGGCGGAATCTCCACAAAAATACATATAAATAGAGATTTATAGACTAGGGCATGTATTTTTTATTATCATAGAATAGAAACAGTATTTTCTCTATATTGTACATGAAAAGCAAATATAAATGCATATTGATTTTGGGAGATGCTTACTTTCACAATAACTATTATGAATAATTTAAAATTTTAAAGTGTCACAACTGCCACTACATCTGTGCATTATTAAAATACTGATAGTAAGATGTTTTTACACATATATCAGTAAAAGAGAATTGTATTGTACAGAGTGTCATTTAAATTCACATAAATCAATTTATGCTTATGGTTCCGTGTCCCTGGCACTTTCAAAATAACTTCTTAATATATATTTGCCTCCTGACAGTATATGGATTCAACTGGAGAGCTATCTTCAATAATTACAGTTCATTTCCCAAGAATCAGATGTTAGTGTACATGAAAGATCATTCCTGACTGGTTTTCAGCTGCCTTGAGAGTTTGGGTTATTACAAGTTAATTGAACCAGAAAAATTGAGGATAAGTCTATCAGATTGAATTCTGTTAAAGTGACTGATTGTTGTATGAGGAAAGGCAACAATAGGTGAGACTGTACTATCATCACCTGCTTATTTTTAAGGACCAGATCAAAGAGGTGAAGAGGATGTTTGGTTACTCATGGATGCCTGAAGTCAATGTCTGGATCGGCAATCTTTTTGTAGCTAATTGCATATTGGAGTTGCTACCTGAGTAATGTTGGTGCAGCCTCAGGCAGCTGATGCTGGGAATTGTAGCAGAAGAGCTGTATTTCCTCTCCTCTAAAAAGACCCTTGGTGGGACTATTTTTTTAGCATACACAGATGGGGCACATGTGAAGCTGTCAGGTTTCCTCTGCACTGGAAGAGCTTTGCCTGCTTTGTGCATCCAGAAATGGTGTGAGGTAGGTACTGAGTGAGCCAGTAAACCACCTCTCCAACCTGCCTCTGTGAAAGTCTCCCTTTCTTTTCACATTTAAATGATTCTAAAGACAAAGGCTGAAAATCAAAATAATTAAATAATTTTAGGTTGGGATTTTTTTGTTTATTTGCCCTTCTCCTTTTATTAGCAAGATAGGAAAAGGAGGGCAGATGGAAAATCTTGAAGTGTTATTAGGTGAATGGGGAAGATATTTCTCTTTAAAAAAAAATTCCTTGAGGAAAGAATATTTCTCTCAAAACCCTTCTGTTAAATACACATTTCTATGTGAGAATTTTCATTTTAAGGTAGTGAATGCAACAATCTTTTTCCAATATTAAAATTATGTTGACACAATTTTTTGCTTGGCTGAATTTTAAGGCTGATATGATCATCCATGCTGCCCAAGGGATTTGGCTACTCAGATTCCATTAGAAAAACCTCAGTCTTCATCCCAATATTGACTGGAGAAACCATTATATTAAATTCTATTATGGGTTGTTATCTAACATGTTCAGTGTTGAGTGACAAGAAGAAAATGATAATGTGTTCACCTAGGGACTGTAAGACAAATGTTTCATGTGTTCTACGGAGTACTGTTAGATAACATTATGGTCATATTACACTAAATAGGCACATCTTGCTTTTTACACTGGAAAAAGAATTTGAGTTATTGGCACAGGCAGATTCTTAAAAGCCAGATCGTGGTTTTTCAGCTTGATTTTTGAGATAAGTGCATTTTCTCGATATATTTCTAGAATTACTAAATTTCACAGAGCTCTAATTTGACATTACATCAATTAAATATTCTCTGTGTGTTACAAAATGGAAATCATAAGCACCACTGTGTGTTACAGAAATTACAAAAAGGCCTATTCCCTATTTTTCAAATGGCTGCCTGTTCTCCATGTGACACCAAGGTTTTGTTTGAAAGGCTCAGAAATGTGATTTCAGAAGAAACCTGTACCTTTAATACAGATGTTTCTAAATCTGTTCATTACTTGGCACAACAGGACTCTGCTGGTTCTACTTAAACCTTCAAATTAAGCCATAACTGGTAACCACACTGGTGGTACTTGGCTGTGGGAGGACAGTCTGTCACCTAGAAATCAATTCCTGAACCACTTCTGCCTGGTCCATGAGCTCAGCCCTCTCTACTGGACTGCAAGATGTCCTTAGCCTTGGGCATGTGGTCAGCACAGCAGCAGCTTTCCTCTGCTTAGAGAGGTGCTTAAGAACATTTCCTACCTTAAACATTTCAAGCAGGTGAGGAATGGAAATGATGTTTGTTTTCTTGTTTTCATAGCTGACCTTTTTTGGGTGTCTTTAATAACAGCATGTTTCCTATAAATGTGGTATTGCTCTGGGTATGACATATTATGACTTGTGTATCTCAGTGAGGTTGGGGGTTTCTTCTGAAACTGAGAGCAAAATTGTAACAATTCTTGTAACAGAAACACAACTGTTTGCTTTGGAACAGAATTGATAGGAGGGCATGTCAAGAAAATCAGTAAGATCTTAAACTATAAAAAATCATACTAAAACCTGTGAAGCTGGGCAGACTTGGAATGATTTGTCTTGGATCCTGAAAGAGAATAGAATATAGTATTAGAAACTTCATTAATGATCAAGCCTCCCTAACTGTCAGATTTCTGTAATAAAATGTTACTCAAAATGAAGTTTTTCAGTACAACTGTCATTTTCAAATACCAATACATTCTCTGTGATTATGTTTCGTGGACCTGTATTTCATCTCTTGTAAATACAGACCATTCCCCTCAACTGACAAAGGTGACTCTAGTGAATACATTTTAAGTGTGCTTCCACCTCTTCCCCTTAATTATATGATTCAAACTGAAAATAAAGAGGGCTTTCAAAGGCTTATTTTTTTAATAAATAATCTCAAAGGATCAAAGAAGCATGAAGTTACTCATAAGGTACAGTAGCTTCATGGCTGAGAGCGGAAGAGCACAAAGATTCACATTCCCTTGTTGCTTCAGTAGCTCTTTTCAAGATGTTTCCCATTTGACCTTTGCCACAAAGATGAGGTCTGTCCAAAATCTTTGAAAAAAGTAAAGGAAGGTCATGCAGAGATGTCTTAATATGTGCTTTGCACAAAGCTCTTTTCATATCTACCTAAAAGCAGTGGACTATAGCAAATAAGTTGTGGACAGGACCACTCAAGCCCAAATGGCCTGAATGGACACCATTTAGAGTGACCTTTTAACATCCTTTGTCAGTAATCTGCATAGATGAAGTCAATTGTCTAAAAGGTCTGTCCTTGTCTAGCAAATAAAGGATAGTGAATGTCTCAGTAGTCACATTCCTCTGCAGAAATGATGCAGAGCAATTGCTCTAAATTTTTAGCTCATATTTTCTGAGATTCCAGAGGCTATTTTAGGGAAGCAGTAGAGTTGCTAATCTTTAAAAATTTTGAAAAATTCAATTATAGTCTATTTCATGCTCACAATCAATAAGAAAAGCTAAACCTGGCTACTAAATTGTGCAGATCTCTTTAGTTGTTTTTCCTTATATGTACGATGCTGGTTGAAACTGTCCCTAAAAACGAGTATAAGAAAGTAAGAAGTTCCACTATAGTAAAATTTTAGAGCTGTATTCCTCTTTAAGCCAGTCTTGATGGAAGTATGAGATCAATAAATTGAAAAAGCCACTCATGTTGTCTGAACAATGAGTTCATAACAAGAAAATTCGTGTTTGTTTTTTAGATATTTTCTTGCCTTTCACTTTTAAACTATGTGAAAATCTCATCCATTCTAAAAAGTTTCAAATACTGCATTTCTAACTCTGGTATTTTTCGGACAAAGTAAACAGTGGAAAGGTTGCAGTTCTTGCCTGCAGAGTAATTGTGTCTTGACTATGTGATCAAACTATCAAGCTTAACTGAAAGGAAGGTAAGAAGCTGACCAGCCTGATAAAATGTCAGCTTAGTTGGAATTGGGCATTGTGGGGGAGAATTCAAATGGGCAAAGCTGATTAGGGTTAGCAAACTAAAGGGTAGAGGAGACTATAAAAGGTAAGATCGCTAATTAGCTGTTTGAGCCAGAGCTTCAGAGAAACTTTAGAGGTGGACTTGTGAACTGCCTAAGAAAGGTTCTCAATAGAGGGTTTTATTGTGGACTACAAGACTGGTGAGGAAACAAAAGAGGGGGAACAATGAAGAATGGCAGTTTTGGGGCACCTCCATCTTTCTCCTGTCGTGCATCATGCAGTCAGGTAAGAAAAAAATTTGGATTACAGTATTTGACTTTATTTAAAGTCTGTCCAAGAAAAAAACTCGGAATCCAATCTGAAAAGGACTGGAATATCAAGTAGGAAAGTTCTGAAGGTTGTTTCCAGATTTAGAGAAAAAGGGAATTAATTCCAGTAATTAGGCACTTGTGAGGCTGCACCTTGAATACTTTGTTCAATTCTGGACCCCTCACTACAAGAAAAACATTGAGGTGCTGGAGCGAGTCCAGAGAAGGGCAACAGGGCTGGGGAAGGGTCTGGAGCACAAGTCTGATGAGGAGCAGCTGAGGGAGACGGAGGTGTTTAGCCTGGAGAAAAGGAGGTTTGGGGGGAAATAATTACTCTCTACAATCACTTGAAAAGAGGTTGTATCCAGGTGGGGGTCATGCTCTACTCCCAGGTAACAAGCGACAGGACAAGAGGAAATGGCCTCAATTTGTGCCAGGGGAGGTTTAGATTGGATATCAGGAAAAATTTCTTCACCAAAAGGGTTATCAAACATTGGAACAGGCTGCCTAGGGAAGTGGTGGAGTCACCGTATCCGGAAGTATTTAAAAGACCCATAGAGATGTGGTGTTTAGGGATATGGTTTAGTGGTGGACTTGGTGTGTTGGGTCAATAGTTGGATTTCATGGTCTTAAAAGTATTTCCAAACTAAATGATTCTATGATTCTATCATTCTATGATTATGTTGCCTGTAGAAGGTTTACAGGAGAGGTTTTAGCACGCTCATTCAGTGAGGAATCATGTTATTGATTTGGCCAAAACTAAAGACAACTTGAATACAGAATATTTGGCCGATGCTACAAACACATTGTTTTCCATGTATCAGTGTGTACTTGAATTTTTCATGGTCTCCTTATGAAAATTCTATAACAATTACCTCCTGAATTAAGTTTTATGTTGGTGATTATTTCATCATTATCATCATTATTATTGATTATTGTGGCTTTGGTCATGGCAGTATTTAGACTCATGTCTACTACTGCTAAGAAATTAATGCTATGCAGTATATAAATGTATCTGTACAAAGCTCCAAATGCTCTAAAGCATGTCTGCTATAAATACATTGTGTTCCTTGGTAATGAGCAGTGTCCATCAATGAGAGTTACAACATGGCTTTCAGTGGCAGTACAGCTGGGTCTTCATATTAAAATCTAAGATTTGTAGATTGATGGATGAGTTCAGCTGTAGACTAGCGATTCAACATCACAGAATAATGAGAAATACAATTTTTCTGGGAGTAGCAGCAAGTTTAAACACTGGGAACTAGCTGATTCCAGATATGTTGTGTAAAATCTAGGCTTCACGGAAAAGAAGAAACTGTTTCTGGGCAAGCCAGCCTTTGCCCAGTCAGTGGTTTCGAAACAGGCAAATTAGACATTGTCTAGGAAATAGTGCAGATGAAGCTCCAAAACAAACACCTGCGTTCCTTGGTTGTGTTCATGTTAAATCTATGCATATGCTTTCTATTTCTACAGTAAACGGAATCAGCCCGGGATCGCAGCATCCCTGTGTTCTGAGGAAGTCAGATCCCGATCTGATGTGTGCCGCTTGGACATCTCCCTAATTTGAAACAGAACCACTACCACCCCATGAAGCTTTTGAAAATAATTGAGGTCTGACCAAAAACATTTGGTGGTTTATGTGAAATTCATTTATTCCTCTTTCTTTTTCTGGGCAAAAATTCTGGCTCTCTGGTTTATGGAAAGAAAAGTATGTTGAGAACAAGCGGTTTTCTTGGTACTGCCTAATGATAACTGTTTAATATAAAATTTTCCATTGAGACATAGCAAATTCCCAGCTCTTAGTTCTTGCCACCAGAAAAGTGGAATATCCCCAAATTAACAGTAATATTTATAGTCTTTTGAGTCCACTTGTCATGATTCATTTTTATTTTTGCAATAATGAACAGAATACTACTGAAAAGAGACCCTAATTGTATGTTTTTTAAGATGCTAACTGAATGAATTATTGCTGGTTTTTCAAAGAACAAAAAATTGCACACATGACCTACTACTGCTTTATTTTGAATATTTTGTATGAAGCATTTGGAAGGCTTTGTCAGTTTTGTAAAACATCTATGAGGCAGAACTCTAAACCTTGATTGTGGTTATATTCAATGCCAACTGAATCTCCCATTAACATCATAGTTTTTTTGGTTTTTTTCTGGCCTTTATATACACAAAAATACACCAAAATCTGCTTACAAATTTTTGGTAACTAGCTCATTTAAAATTCTGAGGGGAAAAAAAGTTACTACATGGAAAAAAACTCACTAAAAACTCATATATGAATCTTTAAAGATCAGAATTCTTTTTGGTAAAGTCAATTAACTGATCTGATTTTTTTCTTTGTTTACTGGTCCTTTAGGCAAAAAAGCTACTATTATGAGCACTCCATGGGACCAAAGATACTTCTTTAATTAGTCTAAATGAAGGAAAAAAAATACAGCAATGGTGGAATTGGTGGTAGAAATTGTGTCAGAGAAGCATGAAGAATGAGACAGAAAAGAACTGTGTCTGTTGAAATCACCTTGCAATTTTAGTGACTATAAATATCAAATATATCTCTCTGAAGCTGAAAAATTTGGTGAACTAAATGTGAAGAGTTAGAAAAATTTGGAATTACTTTAAAGGTCCATGAAACACTTGAAGGCAACAAGTCAGAATCCAGCCAAAAGAAGGTTGTCACTACTGATGCCCATTCTTCAAAACAGAAAGCGTTCATGACTTTGGTAGGTCTGTTTCTCTAGCAGGCAAACCAATTATTTTTGGATGCTATATTGTTCACACAAGTCATCTCTGGCTGATCTCCTCCTGAGCTTTCCAGTCAGGAGACTGAGCATCTCAAACTTAACTCCTGTCTGCCTAGTTCAAGTGAATTTAACATTGGACTACTCTGTTAAAAGACTATTTATTTGCCAGCTCATCCACATGAATTTGCTTTTGTGCTGCCGTGCTGTCTGTTAGGAACAGAAAGCGACACACGTTTGTGTGTTCTAAATAAAAGCCTTTTGTGGATGGTTCATTACATAAATGATCTTTCTGTTTGATTAGGGGCTGAGGGAACAGAGCTCATGTTTGAAAGATCAGGAACATTTTCACAGGTCACTGATTCTCTGTTTTGAAAGTGAGTGAGCCTGATGCAGTATGTGTATCAAAGAGAGCGAGGGCACACAATGACAAAGGTAGTCCTGACGGGTTTTTTTCCTGATGTTTGAATGCAAACATCATTTTATGCAGAGGTTTTTAGTTGATGTATATATGCAGCTGCAAGAAATAATGACACGAGCAGCCTTCCCTTTACTGTTACAAACTGTGAGTGTGGTTCAGCCCTTCTCCTGAAAAAAGGTCTGGCCCAGTATGAACCCTGAATATTGCAAAAAAAAAAACACCCACTGAAAGACGAGAGAGAAGAGAGAATCCGTGCCAAGTAGGTATTTCCAAGTACGGGAGGCTCATTTTGCAAAGCCTAATGAGGGCTGAGAAGCAGTGCTTCTGGGATCTGTCCAGATTCTGTGAATAAGCCACAGAGGGACTGATGAAAGCTAATAATAGTCTCAAATTCCTCACTCAAATTTGCGTTCATCGTAGGCTTACAGTCGTTAGGAGAGAAGCAGTCTCTGCTCTGCAGCAGTGTCCCAGCCTCAGCCACTGTTGTTGCTGTTGGCCACCGTGTGCCATTAACAATGGGGGTTTTTTTACAAACTTGTCCGTTTTCTTTAGAATATTTTTTCTTTGACATTTTTCATGAAGACACGTTTGAAATATCACTTTATATAAACTGTCACTTCTCCTTACTCTGCAAAGCCTTTCTGATGGACAGTTTGCTAAATTAGCCCCACCCTCACTTATGAAAAGCAATTTGGCAATATGGAATAGAACAGGATGTTGGCATTGTGTGGAATAGCTGTGGGAAGGTGCAAATGTGCATGAGAGTCTCTTGTTTAGAGCTAAAAGTCACAGTGATTGTAGTTGATACATCAGAGACTTTATCAGAAAAGCCTTCTCTGAAGACATAACTCTTATTCATGTCAAGTAAACCCCCATATTCCTCCAGGGAATTAAGTGTTACTGTCAAATGTCCTGGCTATTAGTTTCTGACAGTCTTTTGGCATATGCTTTGGCCTAATGGGATTGATCCTGCACAGCTTAAATGAATGGGGACCTTGTGACTTGAAAGGGATGGAAGATCATTTCGAAGAGCCTGTAATATGAACTACATGGGTGCTAAGTCCTTGTCAACTAGTTGTGGTTGGCTTACATTTTTCAAAATTACTTGGATACCTTGAAGAGCCCTTAATATCCCTATCACTCATTTCCTCCCACCTGAGCACAGAATATCAGGAATCACTTCTAAAAGTGCACATACACAAAAGTTGCAATACTGAAAATTTTTTTCAAAAACACTGAGCTCTTGGCAGTAGACTCAAGAAAGAGTGAGAAGGAAAATAAAAAGAAAAGTAACCAGAGGAAAAACTGTGAATAATTAAAGTATTTTATCCTATGTGCTGTAGGCTTAATTAAGGACATCATCATTGAATTTACGTACAGAGTAGCTCTGTGCTGATTTGATAATGACTCCAGTTCAGGTGGAATCCATAAATGGTTCATGGAAAGTTAGTGCAAATTATTCTTTTTGACTGCAAATTGCTTAAGGCTGCTGTGTGGTAAAAGAGGCCAATGATGAGTGCAGTACAAGATTTTTGTAAAAGGGTTTACTTTCAAAAATCCAAACCAAGACGTTTATTAACAGGGAAATAATAGCAATTTTTGCAAAAGTTTTGACACTGAAGGGGCCATCTATTTATCATGTTCAGCTCTCTTTTATGACTACATAGAATGATAGCTTTCTCAACATAGCATTACAAAATAAAAATTGGAAAAGAAATATGTGAGTGCTATCAAAGGGATAACAGCAAACCTCTTGCTCCAGGGATTGTGACAGTACACTTAGAGAAGCAGCTGGAAAGAATTGAAGAGAGAAAGATGTATAAGTCTGGTTTCAGTTATTCATATATATACCAGCAGTGGCATGACATTGGGATACCAATAAACATTGCGCTCTCAGGTTTTTTTTACGTCTCTGATGGAAAACTAACAGAATACTGTGACATCCCTCTGGGGCTCATAAGTTGAAGTTTTGCCTTCTTACTCAGATTTTCTTCCAAGCTAAGCTTCCCAAAACTCTTTTTGACAGGTTGGGGGCAGGGTTTTTTTGTTTTTGTATTTGGTTTTTTTTGTGGTTTGTTTGTTTGGTTTTGTTTTGGTTTTTTTTTTTGTTGTTGTTTGTTTTGTTTTGGTTTTGGTTTTTTTCCATTATTTATCTTTACTTTTAAATTTTTTTTGGTTTTTTTTTTTTGTTGTTGTTTGTTTTGTTTTGGTTTTGGTTTTTTTCCATTATTTATCTTTACTTTTAAATTTCTACGTTCTTGCTCTTTACCCTTTTCCATTTCTATCCTTTTATTTCACTAGCACCTTTTCACTCCTTTATTTTGCTCTGTGTGTGTGTGAGTTGGAGAGAAAGAGTGAGTTTTTTTCAGCTGTTTCACTGGCTGTTGCTTTGGGGATTGTTCTCTTTCCTTGATCTCCTATTCACTCTGTGTCCAGGTATGGACATGGCCCTTTTTTGCAGCACACTTCGATTACTGTGTTCTTGGAGTTCTCCCAAGGTTCAGGTGAGACACATGCAGAGGGTTTGACTGGGAATTTCCTGAGCCTGTGCAGAAGCTGCAGCCACAGGTCACTGCTTTCAGGCATGGCAGGAAAACAGAAATAAGCTGGGAAGAGTTAATCCCTATTTCATCCATAAGTAATGGAGAATTAACGTGGGTGGCCTGTGGTTTGGGTGGAGTTGAGGTCATGTTTCCTCACCTTTCTTGCTACTCCTGTCTGTTCTGTGCTTCTCAAACCTGTCTGACAATCGTCTTTCCCAGCTGTTTCCTCAAGTTGGGAAATGTTATTTGCCAACAAATACACTGCTATTTGTCTTCCTGCAATACACTTATCAGTGGAAGTGAGCATTTTGTTTTGATAGATGGCCATTAGTGACAAAGATGTGCTTTTATAAAAACAGGTTGCTGTACCTGGTGTTGCGCAGCTGAACTGACGTAAATGGCACAGTTCAATTTTCAGAACGAGAGCTTGAGCAAGACTGAGTGAAGCAATGTTTAATCCATTGAAATCTTGGGCCTCTCTTTTTATAAGGCACTTTAACACCTTGTAGGGAGGCCTAATTTGTGTAAACTGCCATTGGTTCCATTGGACACGGGGGAAGCTTCTGACACCTCCTCAGAGAAGGCACTCCTGTAGCTCTGCCACTGCCAAAGCCTTGCCACACAAACCCAATATACCATGGCATCTTACAATTTCTCTTGATGGGCTACCATCAATTCTAATTATTAAATAATCCATTTTCCTCGTTTCACTTCTACAGAGAAGATATTTGCAGCAGTGTAACCAGGTTTAATTTTAACTGAAGGTCACTGGAATGGGAGAAGGGGAAATACCTTTCTTTACGTTTGTCCAGTTAAATTGACATAGAATTGCTTTGAGAAGACAGACAGAAAATAACACTAGAAATTTGTTTGTGGCTTTCTTACCCAAACTCTTCACAAGACTCTGAGGGTTACAGCTGACTTGGAGCTATAGAAATGGCCATGCTGCAATGCTAGTACTCCCTTAGAGAAACCAGAGTGGGAAGGATTTTGCTTCCTCTTGACCTCTGATGATCTCCATTTGTGTATAGCTGGTTACCAGGACTTTACATGCAGAACCACATTTGTTAGATAGTTACATATATTTTCTCATAAAAAAGATGAATGATGCATTGCAGCCTAAGTCTTACATAAAATTTGACTTTTAAATGGTGGGGACTGAGTGTAGGAGTGGAATGTGTATGTGCAAACCACTGTGAGCTTTCAGGGTCCCTTCATGATGAGTTGAAGGCCTGGTGACTGAACAGTACCATCTTGGGATATATTTTTATATGCCCTTTCCTTTTGGAAGAAATATTTCTACAGAATTTGCAGTCTTCTGTGTTCAGGTAACCCCACAACTTGGAACATTTTAATTAATGAATTTCAAACATCTCCAGGCTGCATAAGTAGTTGATTCCTACCTGGTGGAGGGAAACTTTAAAGGTTGTCGTTATTTTCTCACTGTTTTCAATGGAAAACTTTGCTGTCTCTCATTTAATAGACTCACATTGAATTTACTTCCTGCCCTTTAATGATGGCCTGCTCACTTCCCTGGACTTATTATTTCAGAAGGTTTCATTTAAGAAAGTTCTTTCTGTAAATTAATGTACTGCAGATTTATTCTTCAGCATGTCCACATTTGATATATACAGTATTTAAGTTTGTATTCACTTAGCAAAGCATTTACTCCATTATCATGTAATCATTTCCAGTCCGAATACAGAATCTAGAGATTAATGTCCTATAAATTTCTCCTTGCAGCAGTTTTATTGCTTATATTAGTTATTAAGTTATGTTTGCATTGATCTTCCAAAATAGGAAAGATAGATAAGAGATTTGTTTATGTTTTAAATTAAAATGAGTCTTTTACAGTCAGTTCAGACTGAAAGGCTAAAGATTATGGCACACACACTATCTTTACAGCTGGTCAAATGTTGCTAATCAAATTTGGGAAAGTCAGAAAGAGTTTTGACAGGGCTTTGTGAACTTTCATTATCAAAAATGCTTTTCCTTTTTCTTTTGTTTGCTGGGATGGTGAGAGATTTTTTTTTTTTTTCCCTAAGGCCACTAAAAGCATTTTAGTCCAGGGAAGAAATATTAATATCTCCCACTTGCAATTCTTCTTCTGTAAAAAGTGTCCTAAACTGCTTTCTGTCAAGAAGACTAAGCAAAAAATAAATAGCTAAGGCAACCCTTAGTTCCTAGAGAAGCTTGATCACATCCATGTGGAGCTGGTCCATAGCTTGTCATGGAACATAAATACTTAACAGCAGCTTAAGACAGGGCACAAGGGTATTTTAGGATTCACTAAGCCATAACTTCATTGTAACTGAAAAATCCATAGGGTCACTATTTTCCCTATGAGGCAGAATGCTTTAATGTGAGAGTCCCACTGATATCTGCTCCATTTAAGTGTTGTGATGTATTTGTTGGGCTTGTGTGAGAAAAGTTGTTGAAGTCTCAGTCTGATCTGTGTGGAAGGCTCAGAAGAAAAGAAATTATTTTCCGTCTCTTCCTGACATCCAAAATTTTTTTCCAGTTTTAGCAACATGATCTAAGATTGTTAAAAGAAATGTCATGTATTAATCTCTAGATTTCATGTGTACACGTTATATGACAGATAACAGTACCTAATTCTTTGTTGGACAAAAACCTCATTGTGCATATCAGATTTAAGAATATACCTGCAGCACCAGAGGTTATGTAGGTATTTACCCACACAGATACTGGCAGTACCTGTAGGGTAATCCTGAAAAGTATTTTGCTTGGTTGATCTTTTCTTTTTCTTTCTGTGCATTCTCTAATTTTAGAAAAGCTACTAATTTCCATCACCAACAAGACAAAACAACAACATCAAAGCCACAAGCAAACCTTTTAAAGCACACTGGTATGTTTTTATATGGTAAAATGTATATCATCTGTTATACAAGATACAACGAGGTTCAATATAAATATTTTATGAGAGATGCATGCAGTTTTCATTGTCCAAACTAAATTTCTAACCCCTGAGAATGCAACTTAAGCACAAGCTTGTTGGGCTAGTCAAGAAGAGAAAATTTATATTCTCTGTTTCACTTCCTGAATGTCATTCCCATCCCTTTCTTCGTCAGTTATTAAAATGCACAAAGCCACTTCTGCCAGCCCACTTATCCCCTGCCACACTGAATCAGCGTATCCAGAGAGTGTTTCCTCTGTGCTTGGAGCTGTCACAGATGGACTGGAAGAGCTGCTTTCTGGTGATTCAGTGCAGCAGGGGACACATGCTCCAGTGACAGCAATGGTGCACAATTAACATAGGCTAAAAGAGCAGAAAGGAAATTGTAGAGCAGAGTGAAAAGCTGCAGAACCCTCAGCTGTAACTCACTCAGGGCTTTCCAATTCTCTTTGCAATAAGGCAAAAAGGCAAGTCAATAAAGCACTGAATATTTTTGTAAGCCAAACTATTGGTCTATTTTTATATAGAATTATGAAATACCAATGGACTAAAGCTGACTTCCATATGAAAAATGTTCTTAGGGAGAATTTGTGGAACTCAAAATGATGAATTGTCTTGATTTTGCCATTCTTTAGTAAAGATTTACAGAACCCAACCTCAGTTTCCTTGATCATTTTAATACTTTAAAAAAGAAAAATGTTCTCAAGGGATTTTTACTGAGAAGGTTTTATTGTGAGTTCCCCTCTATTGCCACGCTAATCAATAGTTATGACTGATTGCTGTAACTAATCCATAAGATATAGGTCTGAAGCATGGAGAGTTTTTCAAAACTTTGTTCAACATCTCCCAGGAGGGGAGAGGACCTTCCATTTAGGTATGATGGGCTTATTCCAACCTTTGCTCAGTGCTGGGCTTTCATAATTCTCTCTGTCTGGGCATGAAAACCACCACGTTCTCTATCGTGTCCTGCTGTCTCTCATCCTCCAGCCCTGCAACATCACTGTAACATCCACGTGCTTGCCTGTTAAAATAAATAGCACTAATGATCTCCCCAGAAGCCTCTGCAGACTCTTTGGAACTTCTCCATTTTCAAGGTCACAACTCTACTTGAGGTTGATAAATTCATGAATTAATAATACTTAACAGTTTTCATCCATGAATGTCAAAGGTGAGAAACCATTGTTAGTCCCATTTTTATCAAGGAGGAAATTGAGCTGTAGAAGTGACATGTATAAATTTGGAAGCCAATCAGATCCAGGAAAAGAACATAATTTTCTGCACTCAGCTTGCATTGTAGCCATTGCTTCATGGTGCCCTTTGTGCAACAGCACAGTCTTATTAAAGCTGAGATTTAAGTTCCACAAGAGTCAGGAAATTAAACTCTGCCACACAGTATGTTCATTGTACATTTTTATTGGACATGGCCTATACATTACCAAGTGATCATCCTTTTTCAAAGGTAACTTTCAGAGAACCTTATAGTAGTAAGTGATGCATATTTCTTTGTTTACTTGAAGTCTTATTTGTTTAATACCATAACTGGGAACAAAACAACATACATTTTATTATTCTAGTTTTTATGACTGTATGAATCAAGGACACTCTATTATTTTGCCCTTTTAAAAATTACTTTAGCAAATGTTTACAATACAAATAAATGTCTTAAACACTTTTCTGGGAAAGTCCAAAGATGATTCATACACTGGAGCTTTCATGGAACATGAGAAAAGTAATGGTGAAGTACCCAGGGCAAAGACCATTCCCTTCTGGAAATGATCTCTTGTCATGCTTAATTTTGATATTTTTCGCAAGAATGTTTTGTTCAGCAAGGATGTTCTGCCTGTTCCAGTACCAGCCTCATTTCTCCAAAGCATCTCTTGACGGTCTGTTGTAATTCTTGTTGCACTCTCAAAACACTTTCTTGGATTGAGCACTTCTGATAAGCACCTCTATTCATGTAAGCACTCCAGAAAATCCTCTAGATGGTTAAGAGGAGACGCTGAAGAAACAGTCAGAACCATCATAGTAAAGCTTTTATCTCCCAGAAAACCCTGGGAGAGTCACTCTTGAGAAACACTGGATGCTCTGCCAGCCACGTCAGCTACTATTTAGCCATTCAACAACTGAAATAGCTTCAAGTACAATCCTATGCAGAATATACAGACAGTCCATTAGCCCCGGGGCTGAAACAGGCAGGCTGGTTATTTAACAGGCTCTGGGTAGGTCAAATTTATTCTTAAAATCCTAAAATTGCTTCTAGAAACAAAATGTAACGTTTATTATATTTATTAAAACTGTATTAATCTTAAATTAAGTATTAATTTTGTTGACAGTTTCTTTTTGCAAAAGGCAGCCATGATGTAGGACAAATTACAATAGCAGTGGTACTGATTTTATTGACGTGATGGTTTTTTTTTCTTATTTGAGCTCTGGGGTTTTTTTTGTAATTTCAGCAATATTTTCACTGAAATACTTCTTTGTTATTGTCTCTGCTGCCTCAGACTGTATCATTTGTGTATTTGTTTTGAAGGAGAATTTAACAGAGGAAGGAAAGATGTCTAAGAAAAATACCATAATGGCAATATAGTGGCTGGTGAAAAGTGGCAGATTTATGGCCTTAAGAAATGAAAGATGTCATTTATCTGTGTTGCCAGTGCAACTCATTCTTTGGCAACTTCTCCACAGCAAGCCACCAGTACTCTCAGATCCTGAGTTTTAGATACTCTGACTCTGTAAGTAGGAGAACTGGATCAGCTTTGATTTTGCAGAAGCTTTCTCAGTCCATATCACTTGTCAGTTCCTGGAGGACAGGCCTTGTAGTTTGATTAGGGTGGCACTTGCTGCCTTTTCTGTTTACATGATTTGGCATTTAGAATTTCTACTACTCTCTCTATATAAATCACAATTATTTCTGTATTGAAAGACTTACCTTGCTGCTAACAATTTCTCTTCTTCCTATCCTATTAGTTGCATCTACTTTACTATTAAAGATTCCAAATAATATAGTCTAGTAGTGTGGCAATTTCCTATATTGATGAATAGCATAACTACCACTAGAGGGCTTTAATAAGGACCCAGATCTTGCCTCTGTTACACCCTTTCCAATCTGGAGGAATTTAATGGGAAGTGTAGTTGGCTATTTTTCTTTAAACTGGAAAGACAGGCTGACAGATTATATTTTTTTTTAATTAAATCAAAGTTCAGCTTAATAAATCGTGTAGACAATTTGCTTCCTTAAAGTTCAGTTAAAAAAAGAGACAGAGAAATTTTCCGAGATAGCGCTTGGAAAATGAAAGGTTCTCTTAATTGTGAAGACCAGCCTTAAAGTCAGTGTACAGCCTGCTCCTTTAGATGTCTTTAAGGTGACTGTGTTTAAGGACAGAAACTCTTAGTTAGCACTTAGCAGAGCTCACTGGGACCCAGGGGCTGGGATGCTCATGTGCACCACAGCCCAGGCTTCACCGTGGCTCCAGCACTAATACAAAGCAACAAAATTTCTCAAGGGTCTAATGGCTAAAATTCATTTAATAATACTTAGCACTTCCCACTTTGGGTACATCTTCAAAGAGCTGAACTAATAGCAGCTAATTTAATCTTCAAACAAACTGAGTGAGGAGCATTATCATCGCTGTTAACTGAGGGCCAGAGCAAAGGAAGGCACTGCAGAGAAACACAGTTGTACGCCTCTAGCCAGCTGCTTTGTGCCTGACTAATAGGAAATGTTTTTAGAGGATTTAATCATGATGGGTATTTCAGAGTGGCTGCTGACTCTTCCCAAATCCTACATAGCTGTTTTAAAATCTAAAGGTAAATTCAAGGTTTTAAAAGTAGGGGGGAGAGAAGAACTAAAAAAAAAAAAAAAAGTGTTTTTTATGGTCCTGGAAGCACATTCCATGTTATAGGAATAAACTAAACTGTCAAGGAGAAGAGACGTTTCAGTTCCTTCTCCCCAGAGCTGTGATTCTCAAGGACCCCATTTTACCCCATTTACGTTGTTTGAAAAGGGGAGAGCAGCACGTTCATCTGGGCACCTTGAGGGCCCTGATAGTCTCTCCTGTGACCCCACGAGTTCTGCAGCCCCGGGGGATGTGCAGGTGGGAGTGCATAGCAGCCCCTGCTGCCCTTTATGGTCACATCATGGGGGTGCTTTTGGGTGGAAAAGCCACCACGATGCAAGTGCCTGGGCAGGAGGGAGGCAGAGAAGTGTGACTGCACAGCAGCACAGCCTGCAGTGGCAGTCCCCAGGACAGCGTGGGGCAGAGCAGTGCCCAGCTCTGCTGAAGCCCCACCGACTCTGTGCCCAGCCCAGCTGTGCCAATCCCCTCTCAGAGCACTGCTGCCATTTCTGGTGCTGCCCAGCCCAACCTCGGCACCTCCCGAATCCACAGGTAGCCAGAAAAGGCACACGGTGAGAATTCCCTCTTCATCGACTCCTCCTTCTATGGAAACATCCTGGGGTGGCTCAGGGAGGCAAAATGTAATTCTGTAAAATTGGAAAAACGCCAGAAACAGAGAATAGATAAAGGAATAAATGGGGACATGGGAGGGCAATGAATAACCTATAAACAACATATTTGCTTCTAAATTAAAGACAAGTCCTGGCTGGAGGCTTATTTGATTTGGTGAAGCCATTTGCAGGTCTTTATGTAAAAACTATCAAAAATATAGATATCTGGGTTCACAGAAAGGGGGGTTTAATGAATTTCTAAAGTCTGTATTCAGCCTTCTCTGAAGCCTGCAGTAGGTATGAAATTACTAGTCAGATGCAAAATTAGCAAGCTCGGCTTTTGCTCAGGTTTAAGTACACATCCACTAGGATCACCTTCAGCAAAACAGTTAGAGAATGATTGGTTTTCTGCCACTGTAAATCCAAAACCGAGCACAGAAGTGCACAGGTTTTAAGTACTTATGTACATATGTATATGTATATTTATATGCATAAAATTAACACCTAGTTTTATGCAAACAATCTAGTTTAAAACCAAAGACACCTAGTTTTACGCAAACACACATCTACATATTAATATGTTTAAGTGTTACTTTTTTCAGGAACTGCAAAATGCTTAAGTCAAGTGAGATGGTGTGTTTACATTTTTGTAAAATTGCAGGGCATTTGAAAAAATATTTTGAAGTAAAGAGTTAGAACACTTCAATTTAGGAATGAAAAATATTTTTTAGTTTTTAATAATTTTATTATTAATATTATTATTCAAATATTTGGGTTTGGGGTTTTTTTTAGTGAGTAGGTTATTGCCTAGCTTTTCATACAGAAGAGAGAAACTACATTTCATTGCAATGCTGGGCAATATGCCATGTTGTTCATGTTTCAAAAGCTGGGCTCCAGTCCCCAGTCCTTCCTGACAATAACTGGTCCAATGGAGCAACGATTCCTCCTGTCAGCCAAGTCAGTATTTCTGATGTGTGTTGGTTGTTTCCCCTGTGCACTTCCTGCCACTGTTTCCTTGCAATTGCACTTCAGAGCACCAGGAGAATGAGATCCAGAGTGGTTATGGGATTTCACAGCTTAGGGCACATGATAATGAAAAGCACAAATCTCCTTCATCTCTTCCTCTCGCATGTGTATTTTGTGAGGATTCCACTGTATGAACACTCTCCATATTGCACAAAATGGTGCACACCACAGTAACAATAGTATTTTTATTTTTATTTCAAGTTGGCTCATTTTACTGCCCTTGCTCTTGTCATGGATCCAACTCAGGTGAGAATGGAAATGATATAATACAGCATTAGCCATTACTTTGGAAGATATGTGAAGGGCAGAAATTCTGGATGCCTTAGGCAGGTAAGCAGTAATAGGTTACCTGCCTAAGGCATTAATTTAAAGAGCGGTGATAGTCCCTTCTATGTCTACAAAAAAAAATCTTTGAAGAGGAAGAGGTGTAATGTGATCACAGAGCACTCAGAAATGTATTCATTGCTCTGCTTTGTCTTTGTAAATCTTTCCAATGTTCAGCAGGACAGCTGTGCTGTGGCTGCTAGCTATTAGGGCTGCACACTGCTTTTCAGATTTACAGCTGTGTGCTTGTCATTTCCAGATGCAGTTTTACTAAGACAGTCACTCAGGAAACGTTGTGAGAAGCAGCAGGTTTCCAGTAAAACATGCCCATAAACACCACGGTTGCTGGCAAAATAAGACTTACACCCAGATGCTTTAGGAGAAAAACAGTCTATTCTTTGTTCACTTTTACCCTGAGGGTTCAACTCAGATCCATAAATATGTACAATGGAGCAGCCCATCCAGCTCGGCTGGCCGACGGGACACGTAATTCCCTGTCTCAGATGCTTCTGCTATTTCTGTTGCATGGGTCTGTGCAAGGATTCTAGCTGGGGCAAATAATTCAGAAAGCTGTTTCAATCAAAACTCAAATCGTGTGGTTATTTTTGTTCTCAGTTCAGCCGTGGCTAGTTGAAAACTGGACTTTAGCTGAGAAACGCAAGCGTGAAATGCACAAAACTCCTGCTGTTTCTGAATTATCCCAACAATACCCATTTCCAGTTCCTCCAGACTCTGCAAACAGCAGATTGTAGCACAAAAATGTCAAAGATTTAATTGGTACCTGACAAAGGATAAGCAAGGTGGGGACCACAGGCTGACCAGGAACTGGACTTCTGTCAGAGGAAAGCTCTAACCAGATTTGGAGATTTCTGGGAGCAGCAGCTCTTCCTTGTGTCATTGGGCTCCACATGCTTGTTGGTATTTGCAGGGACATGGCAAAACTTTGGTTTGCCAGAATAGGACAGCAAATTCACCAGTCCATAACATGTACAGAAGTTGGGAAGGATCTTCTACAACTCCTATTTCTCTATATGCTTATTGCTTACATTAGTAAAACTCTAAATATCAGAGCCAGCCAGACCTTGGGAACTTATTGTTTTCTCTTCTTTTTCTTGCTGGGTCTTGTCTGTTCACTTATTTACATATTAAGAAAAATATAGTAAAGGATCATTCTCAGCTGAGATTTCCTATAATGTATGCTGCATTTTACAAATTAGAATTATAACTGTGACTGGTAACAAGGGATCACATGACAGTTTTTTCTCTCATTTGTTTCTCCCAGCTTTTCTTCTTAAGCGAAAGAACTTCCTGAATCAGCTTCCACTTGAATGACAAGCAGCATCGGATGGAAGACTAGAAACTGTATGTATCAGTGTTGATGTTTGCTCCTGGTCAGAAGGGGAAGGGTATTTATCCTACTTAAACTCAGATGGGGCACCAGGTGCCCACCAAGCTGTGCTGTCACTCCCCTCCTCAGCTGGACAGGGGAGAGGTGCCCACCAAGCTGTGCTGTCACTCCCCTCCTCAACTGGACAGGGGAGAAAAAATACAAGAAAAAGCTCCTGGGTTGAGATAAGAACAGGGAGAGATTGCTCACTAGTTACTGTCATGGACAAAGCAGACTCAGGGAAAAATTAATTGAATTTATTACCAATCAATAGAAATAACTTCCAATAGAAATAATAGAAAATAATAGAAATAATAGAAAAAACCTCCAAATCTTAAAACACCTTCCCCCTAACCCTCTCTCCTTCTTGGCTTAACTTTACTCCCCATTTTCTCTGCCTCCTCCCTGGCATGATGAAGGGGTTGGGAATGGAGGTTTTGGTCTGTTCATCACATGTTGTTCCTTCCACTGCTTCCTCCTGAGGGTGAGGACTCCTCACACTCTTTCCCTGCTCCAGAGTGGGGTCCATCCCATGGGAGAGAGTCCTCCATGAACTTCTCCAAGAGTCCATCCCATGGGCTGCAGTTCTTCATGAGCTGCTCCAGCTTGGGTCCCTTCCATGGGGTGCAGCCCTTTAGGAACAGACTGCTCCAGTGTGGGTCTTCCACAGGGTCACAAGTCCTGCCAGCAAACCTGATCCAGAGCAGTCACCCCACAGGGTCACAGTCTCACTAGGGCATTCCCCTGCTCCAGTGTGGAGTCTTCCATGGGTTGCAGGTGGGTCTCTGCTCTCCTGTGGTCCTCCATGGGCTGCATGGTCAGCTCCATGGGCTGCAAGGGAATCTCTGCTCCTCCCTCTCACCTCCTCCCACTCCTTCTGCACTGACCTGTGTGTCTGCAGGGTTTTTGCTCTCCCATAGCCTCACTTCTCTCTCCAGGTGCAGTTGTGCAGGTATTTTCCCCCTTCCTTAACACATTATCCCAGAGGTGCTGCTGCTATTGCCGAGAGGCTCAGCCTTGGACAGCAGCAAGTCTGTCTTGGAGCTGGCTGGAACTGATTCCATTGGACTCAGGGGAAGCTTCTGGCACCCCCTCAGAGAAGCCACCCCTGTAGCTCCCCCATTCCCAAAACCTTGCCATGCAAACCCAGTACAAACAGACCACTTTATCTTTCACTCTCATCTCTCTGATGGAGCAGGGTATTTATTTTTCTGGCAAGTGTTGTGTTTTCTTTTTGGCCTGTGTACCCCCTCTGTAGCATAGAAATCATTTCCTTATAGCTGTTTTTACAGTGCAGGGCAAAAGTTGATGTATTCATTACCAAGGCTCCCCAGGCATTTTTTTTTGTGCAATTTATAGAGATATACTGAATGAAAGATATCTACTGCCAGCTTGTCAGCCCGAGCGTGGGACTGTGCAGTCCTTCTCAGCAAGTGTGTTGTCTTGTGACTCCTGCCTGCTCTCCAGTGGCTTTGGAAAAAAGCAAACAGGACTTGAGAGCCAAAACAATAGTGACAAATTGAAATGTAGAAGCGATACTTCAGAACATCTCCCGTCCCTGCTCACATGGTGCAGAATGATCTTTACCCCGTGAGATCCTGGCCTATTCTGTAAAATGTTTCATTTCAAAAGATGCACATGACAAAAAAGGAGCTCTTTCTCTTTCCTGAGAATCTAATTAAAATATAGAAGCTAGTACAAGCAACGTATCAATAATGCTCTAATGTACAAATTTTGCACCTACTGCATGTTGACCAGATTGACACTTCTTGTAGTAGAAAAAAAAAGCATTTCCCTGAGGATTAAAAGAAAAAAATATGTTGACATAAACTGCTTAGAATTGTGAGCTGAGAATGCTATTCCGAGCCAATGTCAGATTTTGTTCCTAAAGGATGACGAGCTTCATCGCAAATGAAAATCTCTATTGCTTTAGTAGCTTTGTTTGTCATCTGGCTTCTTTCACTCTTTCTGCATGGAAATGTTCCCCTTATGAATGTTTTCGTTTCTTTCACACTTTATTTTTTCAGGTGTGCCTTGAGATTGGCAAGACAGTGCATAAAATACCAAACTCTGGAAATTTCAAAATAAGATTTTTTTGCAGTCGATAATAGAAAAATATTTCTTTATGCGTTTTAATAAAACCTTATTTTTACTAATGAAGATTAATTTATAAATGATGATTTCCTTCCTCATTTCTTTCTCTGTGTGTTTTGCCTTTTTTTTCCACTGGACACAAGAGTGTCAGACTACCCAGGCTTCATTGCGTTTCCATCTCAATTTTAGATTTCAGTTTTCCTTTTTGTTTCTTTCCTTTTCTTTTTCTTTTCTCCTATTAGTAAATGCAAGTCTGAACCTGCAATTTTCTTAGAATATTTGTTTATTTTTTAATTTATTCAAGTTTTAATTCCTTTATATAACTTTGATTACTATAAATGAAGAGATTACAGTTTAGTCTCACTGTTTTTTGTCATGTCTCTTCTTGCGTTGCTGTTCAATGAGTACCCCAGCAAACAGCATTCCTTGACCTGCTGGCATCTCTAGCTTTTTGTACCAACTTCTAATTTTGTCAAAGGTGGTGTGGTCTAACATAGCTTTGGCAATGAGATCCTCCAGGGCTGTCACAGAATCAGTTATGAACTGTGCTTTGGGTGTGCTCCTGTGTGTTCATGCAGCTACAGGGCCCCTCAGTTTCTCTTACCTGGCATGTTCAGCTTCAATACAATCAAACCACACCACGAGACACGTGCAAGGGAAAATAAAGAAATTAAATTCATTGAAAGAACTAATTAATGCAAATAAGAGGAAGGATTGCCTTCTTGCATTGAGTAAGATGCTTTCTTCCATTAGCAGAGGCTACATTCGCGTCACAATTAAAAAAACCAGTAATATAAATGTTTACTTTGAGTGAGTGTGAATAGTAAACAAAAGGTATTAGTGGAGTTTCTCTGGAAGCACCTTTCAATGTAGATCCAGTTCTGAACTTCTGCATGTACTCTAGGGTTAGATGATACAGTGTCAACAGGATGTCTTTTGAATCATTAATTGATTAAAGGTGATTAGCCAGTTACAGCTCAGGGAGAGAAAGCTGATTCTTTGACTCTTGTATGCTGTTTTCATGGACTCTGTTGATTACATCGTGCAGGCAGGCAAGGGTGAAGCACAGTGGTTAGGTCACCTTAATGAAGGCAAATAAAATGTGTTTTTAACAAAGAGGTGGAGAACATTTTTAATTAGACATTTGTGAAACACTATTACTTTTTTATATGTTATTTTTATTGTGGTTGTTTTCCCAGGAACCTCCATTTAACAGAGGGATGTTTTATGTGGTATGTTCTGGCATTGTGCATGGAGGCATAAGTTTGGTGGTTTTTTTTAGGAGCAAGGAATATATATAACATATATAGTATTTATAACTACTCTTTAGAGACATCACCATTTTTTTTGTCACTCAAAAATAATAGAAATAGCGAGCTTTTCATATACGCTATTTTTTATATACACTATATCCCAACATGACTTCTGGGGGATCTGTTTGGTTGTGCTTTGTAGTTTCATAGGTCTGGCACTCTGCAGTAAAAAGGTCTATAAAAATTCCTTTATCATTTTAATAGATGAACCTTTTTCATAGAATAAAAGACTAAACAAAAAAGTCTAAACCAAAAAAGCCTCCAAGACAGTGGCAGTCTGCCGACTCCATGTATCCACTGTATTTTCAATGTAAATTACAAAGCTTTGGAATTTTTTAAAAATTATGAAAATCTTTCACATCCTTGGTTTTTCTGTGTGAAATAACCTAGACTACAGTGAGAAAAGAACCTGAAAGGACTAGGTCCCTGAAACTGCAGATAGCTGGTCTTCTGGAAGGAGCAAGTTCCTGGACAGGCTCCCTGAGGGTTTTGTGTGGATGAAAATAGAGGAATAAGAGATAAAGAAGGCAAGCACACAGATACTTCTGCTTTTGACATGATTTAATAAGAACAAACTTGTGTCTTAAATGTTGTACTTCATCAGAACTTCGTGTTTGGACGCTAGGAGGATGCCTGGATGAGATAGTTGGAATTTCTATTCCAGTTTCTGGAGTTGGATTTCTAAACCTTTTATTTCAAAGCAGAACTGCCATGGAGGAGCTAATGCCCTTATTTAATATAATAACTCTGTGATTAATATATCCTGTCAGTGTGTGGGAAACCTGAATTCAATTTCCTCCTCTGCTTGAGGGATTTGAACTCCAGACCACACAAAGTGACCTGATCAGCAAGCTACTATATTCTGTGGGTGAAGAAGACTCTCTTCATACTTTCTAAGATGTCCAAGCAACATGCAAAGCCAAGTATTAAAGAGGCTAATTTCTCTCTTATCTGGTGATTAGTGTTCAGAAAACACAGGGTGCTGAACCCAGTTTTCCTGTTCTGAGTAGTACCTCTATTAGGGTGCTGGGTATCAAAGGTGCCTGTTCTAGCCCTGTGCTTGTGGACTGTGAGCCAGCGGGTATTTTCTGAGAATATGTGTCTGAGATTTGAAGATCCAGCAGTGAATGTGTACCCAGCCACTGAATCCCAGAGGACCACACAAGTGTGTCAAGCTTCCCCCCGCTGTCTGAAAGATGTCCAGAAGCACACTTTAGGGAGCAGGACATCCTGAACATCCAAAAGGGCAATAAAACTGTGGGTGACAGTCAAGCAAGTCTGGAGGGTTGTAAATTTGGCATGGCACAGGAATCTGTCCACAACTTTTTTATGGTTCAAGTCAAGAACCTCTCTTCCTTCAAAAACTGAAGCAAAGGATGAAATTTTTTATCAAGTTAGCTTGTTTGCAGGCCAATACAATGCTTGGCTGATTGCATTGGGTATGGTTGCCTACTATTCCAACTTGCTGTTATGCTGTTACATTTTATTGGTCGCTCAGTTATTTTCATTCTCAGTGCCACAACAGCTCTGAAACCAATTGTGGACGTGTGTAGGTCAAGGGGAAGGAAAATTAAGGGTCATCTTAAGTTTATACAGTGGTGCTTTTTCATTTTCTATCAACCTAACTACATTTAGGCTCCCTGTCGGGTAAGCTTTTTTTCCCTTGTCTGTTATTTTCAAAGAAGAGAGTGCATATGACAGTCTGAGAATAGCACCAGCCTGAACACAGATGGTAGGGATTACACCACACTGAGCCTTGACCTTCAAAAGCCTGCCGTTTCTTTTCAAGGTTTCTCTTCTTTGACAGGTGTACTGGCTTTTGTCAATTACTTTCATTAATGCCTTTTTTTCATTAAGATCAATTACCTGTGCTTTAGACAGTGTCTTAAAATTACAGCAAAGCAGGTTCCAAGTTGAAAAGCTGAAACTGTTTTCTGTATTTTTCCCCTTTCTGTTGCCCAAAAGTACTCTGAAGCACTTGAAGATTTAACTCATAATGGGGAAACATCACCCAGGTTCTACTCATTTCTATCAAGCACTCGGTCTATGAGATTCTGGCTGGTGCATAAGGTAAAGACTAACCCGTCTAATCACAGATCAGGTTTGCAGGGGACTGTATTTCAAAGATATTATTTTCTGAGATGTTAAATATTATTAAAATATTAAATATGGGAACAGAAGTTAAACACTGATCTTAGAATGGGGAAGGAAACTTTGCGCAGGCCAAATAGAGCCATTCCTGCAGTGTAATGAGACCATCATGTAAACATCAAATGAAAATCAGCTGTTCCAGGCCAACAGCATTGAATTCAATGGTATTCACTGGTACAGCTGAAACCAGGATTTAGTCTTTTCTTCGTTAGAGATACTGACAAGCAGGTCAGAAATTCAAGTGCTTGTTGGAAACCTCATGAATTGAAGAGCCAGAGCCATGGCACTCTGCAGAACTGGGCTGCTGATGTAAGAACAGATTCTCTTGGGAGTTTGGTTTTTCTCTGCTGTTTTGGGGCTAGCTGAAAATGACATAGATGGTTTTCCTTAACATCATAGAGTGATTTCTGTGACTGTAAGAAATGTAGGAATCAGTGGCCAGTCAAATAGAATATTGCATGTTTCTCCCACTGTTCCGCATCTCACCAAAAAAGTCTGTTTTGAATTTATTTCCTATAGACATTCAAATTTCTCTGATAATAACCTATTTGTCCCAAACCTGAGACTATCTTTTCAGAATATACATAGTAAGGAATAAGATCATAGCTGCCAGTTTATGACATTAAGGCAAAATGAGACTCTTCATCCCCTCAGGTCTTTTATGGCATCCTTGCTCTCTGCAGCCAGAACGAGGGGCAGAAAGGCTGGGTCAGATTTGACCTGCCTTTGCAGTTTGCCCTCAATCACACAGGAGAGCATCGAATCTGCAAAAAGGCTGCACATGTTGTGGCAGTGCAGTCCTCTTTCCCAAATGACTGGCAGTGGGTGATTTCTCAGGAGCAATAGAGATGAAGGGAAGAAGGATTGAACTGTTTTTCTGGCTCAGTGCCTCCTTTTACACGGTGCTGCAACTGGAGGGACAATCTAGTCCCAAACCAAACCTTAAAAGGTGCTAACATACAGGACAGCCAGAGGGATAGAAACTCCTCATGGTACACAAGGGAGATAAGCAATTAATGCTCATTAATGTTAATAAGAGTTACTGTGTAAATCCTCTGTGTCCTGGACCAAGCAAAAGAAAGTCTAAAACCATAATAAATCTGCCTCAAATTTGGTAATATTTATTCCAACTACAATATAATCACTAGAATAACATTGTGGTGCTGTAAAACATGTTGAAATATAGTGTTACATCATCACTGCTATTTGTTACTATAATTTCATACAATAAATTATGGTGCAATCCATGGTTTGGAATTAAAACAACAGCTTTAATACAGCAGTTTTAGTCTGCAGAATGCTCTTGGTTCAGGACAGTAAGAGTTTTGATCTAAAATAAATAGATGATAAAAAAGCCACATGAGATTTGCTTTCATTTTAAAGTTTCATTAAAAAAGGATTTATCATTATCACTAAATATAGGGGGAAAAAAAATCAAAATCTGAATTGCTCCATAAATTACCTCCATTTTTACCACATAACTTATAATTTAAAAGTTACTTAAGAAACAAATGGTACTAATTTCCTTTAAAAATCTCAATCACATAAAAAATGAGCTATTCACTTTGAAAGCCACAAGCTACACCTAAAAACTAAAAACAATTACAGAGTAGGGTTTTTTTCTTGTTTCAATACTGAAATAAAAATGATTTTCAGACTCCTGATGAGATTTTTCTGTTTAGTTTTTAGTCTACACTTTTTGTCAGTGAATTCTTTAGTACTAGTATAGGTGGTAAAAAATTATCTGAGATTTCAATCTTTCTGTTGTGGGCTTGTACTTATGAAATTATCTGCTTATTAATGATACTCTGTAGAATAAAACTCTATAGCACATTAAAAACCCCGCAAAAAGACCAAAAGCTTTGTCTTTTGTCTAAATGATGTATAATCACACTCATCAGAAATATTATTATTCACTGCTGAAAGTGTACTTAATTTGAAAATGTGTTTCACATGCTGCCCTTTCCAAAAAAAATTTCATAATAGTTTTCAGCAAAATATTCTTTCTTTGTGATATATAGTTTCATTTTATTAAAAACCTGGGATTGTTTCTATTTTTTTTTTTTTTAAGAGCAACATTTTATATCATGAGTTAATATTTTATGATTCTGCTCTGAAATCGCCTTTTTTCCTTGCTAATTTGACCTTATATTTAGAAAATCCCTTGGGCCTTTATTTATTGTCACTCTATGAAAAATATGGGAAAAAAAGGAAGACAGAACATACTTCAGTGGACTGTTTCCTTACTGCTAAGCCTGTGCTTAAGTTATGCTGAAATGGACCTAAGATTAATTCCAGCAGAAAAGTAAAAAATCGTGAATTACAAATGTGTAATAAATTATTTAATAAATTATTTTGTACATCAGATCATTCTTATTGAGATGAGCACAAGTATTTCTGAAAGGTACATTCTGCAAGAGTTTGTATGAGCAGAGTTTGCACAAGAGTTTAGAACTACCAGAGAGAAATGAACTCAAGTCCAAAACGGAAATTTATTGAAAACTTAGGTTTAGTTCATATTTATAAGCACTTAACAAGAATCTACAGATTTTAAGATCTGCCCAAGCATGTTATTGCTGTGAGAAACTATCCCAAAACTTGGTGAACACTCTGTTATTTAACTCAATGCTTTGTTCTTTAATTGGAAAGCTCTTAAACATACAATATGTCAAATTAAAATAAAATAATCTGTTATTTTTCATATTAATAACATAATTATATTGTACCATTATAAAATTGCTTTCAGTCTAATTATGTCTAGGCAGAGATTACTGGTAATTAATATAACAAATAATTTTGACTACAACTAGCAATAATTGCTTTCTTGAAGAATTTTCTAAAACCTTTTAAGCAATTTCGTTACTTCTACACACAGTATTGCAATAATTCTTTAACAGTTTGTAATTAATTACTTAAATAGGTAATTAATTGTTACATTGAATTGCACGTTTGAAACAGAACAAGAACATTTGCAGTCAGAACTGTTGGTGAGTGGCTCCTTTGGTCACTGGGTCTGGAGCCCCAGAGACTCAGCCAGGGCAAGAGCTCACAGTTGCTGTTCTGGGAACAGGGAACACATCCCACACTGCTGCCCTGCCCCATCCCGGGGGCCACAGGAACCAGGGAGGGAGCGAGTGTGAGGGGGTGTGTGCACAGCCATGCACTGAAGGGTGTTGGGCAGCTGTGAGCAGAAGTGTCATTCCAAGGGAAAGGGTCCAAGAACATGCTCTTTCACTTACAAGATCTGTGAAATAATATGGGAACCTCTGATATACTGTATTATCTCAGGGCATGGCACATTAAAATACAGGTCTGTGAATGGCTGTCATTTAAAAGCCCATCTAGTGGCATGTTTTATACCCATCTTATCAGTAAATATCTTTTTTAAAAAATACGTGATCTAAAATTTAAAAGTAAAATTTAATTTCCACTCCTTACCAAATACTATGCCTCAGTACCAGGCTCATGCTTCAAGATCCATTTCACTAAGGGATCATTTTCATCTTTCGTACTCTGTGTTGCCTCTTTATGTCAGATATTTTTACATGTTTTATGTTTTTGCCTGACCTTATCTTCCAACTAACACTGAAATACCAATTGCTGATGCAGCTACCAGTCATGTCTATCCCTTCCCTAAAGTCTTTGTGGTCTACTAATCAAGGTGAAAAGGATTTCACAAGTCTGAGAAAGAAAGACCCCTTTAAAGTCACGGTAAATTAGGCAACGTAAATTAATTTAAAAAATCATGATTCTATTCCTGAAATGAAATTTCTGGTACTCTGTAATAGATGTACAAGACAATATCATGTTACTAAAACATCTCTAACAAAGCAGCACAGGCCAACATGTCAGCTGAGCATCACCCAGAGATGTTTATAAAGTGAACTAAAATTGTTTTCATTTCTTTTTCTCTAAAATTTCAGTTTTGTAACACCACTGGCTTTATTGGATGTGGAGGTGTTTCACAAAAGGCAAGGTTTATTTTGGGACCTTAGCATGATTTTGGACTCCTATACTTAAACCATTATATAGATTGTTATTGTAAATATTATTACTAAGCTAAACAAAATCTAAATTGGATCTCAATTCTCTCCACAAACACTAGAATTAGAAAATCAAAATGTTCCTTTCAAAACATCCTACAAATTTTGAGAAAAATACACAAGATTTACCAGAATAAAACTCATAATCCTCCTTCCCTATGCTGTTGTATTAGTGCACTAAGCCAAAAATATCCTCTACATACTAAAAAAAGTATATTCTGAATCCCAGCCTAAAGGTTTAATGTGGAGATACTGTTTGAGATCTTATTCCTGTGGTAATTGTGTCCAAGTTACAATAGCTTTGATACTGGAAAGTGTTCCTCAAGCTCTTACTTGCAGGCTAAATTGGGTTTAAGAATAACCTTCTTGGGGAATTTATTATTACATTGCTCATAAAACAACGTCCCATAGTTTTATTTCACTAGCTTGTGACATACAGAAATCAGGCAAGGATTAGCTGACTGTAATACCAAACATATTAGAACAATCCCTTTGTACCTGACAGCAAATTGCAAACAGCAGCTCTGATTCTCTAAGCTGTGGAGTTCATATTTCAGAAGTGCTGAAATATTCAACAGCTTATTAAGACTTGATGCTTATTGTTGCCTCTGATGGAAAATGCAGTATTCCTCCAAATATTAGAAGTCCCAGCAAGGGCTTGGTGATCTGAGAACAGAAATCTTGGGAATTTTGAAGTGACCTTATTAAATTAATAAGCATAAGTAATGAACTAATGAAAACTCTACTGTCCTCATAGACATGCACATACCACCATTTTCATGTAATCCCTATTTTGGCACTCAGTACAGGAATACTTCCAGTTTTGTATGCATACCAATGTTTGGAAGAAGTGCTTAAAAACTTAATAGCATCTTTTATCCTTTGACTTGTGCAAAAGGCTTTTGCACAGGGTGTAAAATACCAGACAATATAAGTAAATGTAGTGCAACTAAATCAGTTGCAATGATTTACATGATAATTTAATAATCTAGAAGTCAAATATCTTGAATGTAAAGCTAATAAATGTTAAAATTGTGATGAGAAGCAGCTTCATTTCTAGCATTAGCTCGTAGACAGAGATGAACAAAGACTGAAAATGCAAGGGATTTCAGAAAGAGAAAAATAATATTCTATTTTGATTTGTTCTTCATTCATTTTTAAGAAAGTGAGTGTTGCTATATTGGACAAAGAACAGGAAAGAACAGGCATTTTTCAGAATACCTGCACAAGTTATATAAAAATTTAACGTATATGTAAAGATTGAACGGAGAATTATGCAAATATAGGGAAGATTCTCCTACTTTTTTGAGGATGTCATATGGCTGCCTGTGCACCAGGCTCCACAGGCTGCCCTTGCCAAAAATGTGCAAAGGCAGAAACACTTTATTTCTGTTCACATTATCAAAATTTAGTGGAGTTGAACCCTTCAGGAAGGAGTCCTGACAGCTTCCAGGACCACACTTCAAGCAGTGCAATACTGCTGAACACAGCTGATAAGCAACATCACAAGCCTCCCTGGCAATGCTACTTTTCTGTGGAGATTCTGCTTTATGTACATTCACTATCTTACAACATCTGCATCTTGTGCTACTATGCTGCCTTTTGTGCTCAGGTAAAAAGGAGGTATTTGCTTTTTAGAGAGGAAACTGTGCTTTCAGTCAGTCTGGACTATAAATCCAGCCACAACTACGGATGCATTTTGCCTCAGTGTGAATATTAGAAAGGTTATGAAATTATAGAAATATTATGAAATGTCCATGTAAAGAGACACATAAACAATGTAATATGGGAACTTTTCTTAATACAGACATTCATTTATTCCTAAATACCATTGAAAGAGGCTGCAGAAACATTTGAATTATTTTTTAATGCATCAATGTATTACAGTACCTTTTCTTCTTTTGTTTCATTTAGCTAAAAACTACTTAAAGACTGTTTAGAAAGAGAAACACGACGTTAGAAGTTGAAATGAAGCCAAGGTGTGCCCTTGTTTACAGATCTAACTGCCATATGAAGAGTACCAGGCACCTGTTGCCTTGAGCTTCATTGAGATTCATTGTGTTTATTTTGTTTTTAATACCAGAGGCAAAAGAACAACTTCATTTTATAATAAATCAGAAAATTTTTTCACACAGTTTGAATGTCAGTATTGCAAAGGACGACCTGCTGTGCTCTTCCCAGCTCCCAGATGCTTTCTCATTACATTCACGGATAAGTGGATGTTTCTTCCTCGTGGGTCTGAAGAGAATTTCATAAGAAGTCTATCATCTGTTTTAAGAAGTTGGTTAATGCTCCTTTCAGTATAGGATGGAGATCTCCCCCCCGCAAAAATATCACTTGGGGGAATATTGTGTTCTCCACATCCTGCTAGATCCATTATCATTAGTTAGAGCAGGTAAGCAGATGTGCAGGTTGCATAAACTCAGGACAACATTTGTAAAGGAAAACACAGACTAGACGATACCATTCTTACTAATTTGCACACATGCTAGACTTGTCCAAACACATTAGGTGTAATCGTCTCCCTTCCCAAAGATCTCTGTAGCAACTGTGCTGGACCATAAGGTCTGGAGAAGAGGTAATTGCCAGAGCAGCTGTCATCGAGCAAATGACTTAGCTGAAAAGTTTGTAAAGGCCTCTTGCCTTTCCTAATAGCCCTCTACAAACTGCAGCACTCAGCTCCACGGTCAGATTGCTGGTCCTGGGTGAGCTACAAACGTTGCTCAGGTGGGATTAAATTTTTACACTCAGCAGTGGCTAATCATAAGGGCCAGTCCTTGGCTGTTGTATTTCTGTTCGACATAACCATGTCTATTTTGAGTGGCTGGTGAGCTAACACTAGGCAGGCCATAGCACAGCGTAAAAGATCATTCTTTTGTGTAAATTCAGAACAGTTATAATGCAGTTATTTGGCGCAGTCTAATTTTGATTTTGTGTCAAAGCAATTAGATTTGGGCCAACCGTGGTGTTTAAAAAAGGATCAAATCTGGGGAACCACAATCAGTTTAAATGACAAGGCAATTTGCAATCAGGCCTTAGGTGTAGAGAAACTCTGTTCTTACATGCCTTTAAATACTAATTTGAAAATGGAGGCATCAATTTCGATTTTGAGAATGGAATGTCAGAAATAACTTATAACTGGACAATCTGACTAACAATTTAGTCAGATGAGGTGGGTTTGAGATTAGAAATTTAACTAGTTTCTGGAATTCCAGTTTTTCCACTTTCAGGATAACCTGTTCCTAGTGACCAAAGGACTCTGTAAACATTTGCTGAGAGTATCCCTGGCACTGTTGTCCCTTGATCCATATTAGTCATTAGATCTATTCCAGCTGTTTTATAGGCCAACATTTCAGTGTTGTTCTAAAGCTCTTGAAATGAATTGGTGCACAAGTGAAGCCCCTCTAGTCTACAGGGTCATTGGAGAATGCCTGAGAATGAAAAACCCTGAGGTCAATAATCCCAGCCTGCAGAGGGTAGGCCAGTTCACCAAACCACTGGAGAAAGGGCTTGCTTAAAGAATATCTTCCACATCATCAGAAAATCACCTCAACACGAAGCAGCCACATCAGCTCTCTTATTTACTTGTATGTGATATTACCAACAGCAGCATGTCTTTATTTAGGCAGGTGTAAGTAATTAAGACGGAAATCCTGAATTGATGCAATAGACTAGACAGGATTATTTTTTTCTGGGAGATACACTCAGCCTGGAAGTTTACATGCTGACAGCACCATAGTTGGATTTGTACCTTTTTTTCCCTTACATTCTCCCCCAGCCCCCTGTCTTTGCTTGCTTAGTTTTGCTGCTGTTTCCCTTTCTTTTGGAAGTCCAGAGGTTGAATAATGTCTGTCTGTCATTGAAGACCAGCAAGATACAGATGATTCCCTACCGTGACTATCTTCATGTCTTTTTTTTCTTGTTCCTCATAAAAATCCCACAATTATCCACATGGATCACAGACTAGTTATTAATTGTTGTAACATCTCTCTATCAGGAGTACAGAAGACTTTTTAGTCATGGCACCTGTTTGATTACATAAACACACAACTGAGAAGGGCTTGTTTTTATTCTGGCAACCTTCTGTTGTCCCAAAATCAGTAGGGATTTCTGTTTTAGAACACACATAATATACTACTATTTTGTAGTTACTTACTTTCTTGCTTCTATCAAATGTTTCACAATGTTTGGTATTTCCTCAAGTCCCATTTCCTGGGGTAATGTGATTATGTGAGACTCCTGGGCGTCATTTAAGAAAAATTAATTTCTTTTTCTTTTAGCTTAACAGACAAGTGTAAAAACATGACCCAAGTGCATGCTAAAAGCTGGAAAGCAAAAGGCAATTAAAAAGAACTCAGTGTTTACTATTTAAAAAATAAGGTTCTTTAAATGCAATATTAATGAGTTTTGGAAGGACAAGAACAATTTTTTTTCAACACCTGGGACAATCAGTTCTACATGGGTATAATTGGAGTCTTACAGTGTGTATATGCAGAAATAGATCTAAAATTAACAGATAGTGTCCTTCCATGTTTGTCTGTTCTCTTAGCTTCCTATATAAGAAATCATTTATTTCTGTTTGCTCAGGAAAATGATGTAATTGCTTTGTACTTGTAAAATTAAAACCCTTGTAAGTTGAACTTTTTACAGTATTAGCAAACTCTTTCTAAGTTATGAGATTTTAAGATGGCAGGTAATACATCAAAATTAGCAATTATGTTAACATAAATTTTTTAAACTTTCTTTAAATTCATAGGGGAAATAATTATCAGTATTCACTAATAACTTCATTTATTCTTACTTTATCTGCCCTTGAAAGGGCATCTGCTTATTCAAGGTAGATAAAGTCTGCCCACAGTCTTTTCCTCACCTATGCATAACAAATACAGTGAAAGTAGGATGAAAATAGCCTTCTCCTGAGTCCTGTGGACTACTTTAGCAAACATTTAACAAATATTTTTGATTGAATCTTTAGTCAGTGTCCTCAAATAGACAAAGATATTAGATTAAGATAGCCAGGATGCAATAATTAATATCAGAGGCAAAAGAAAAAAAAAAAAGGGAAGCTCATCTCAATTCCTTTATAAAGTGCCAAAACATCAATTCATATTATTTGTGGTTAAGGTTGTTATCTTTATTTCAGTAATATATGAAAGTAGCCAAATATTCAGTTTCATAAGCATGTCAAAACGCAGACTTCACTCCTAACTTAAACCATCATGACCATCTGCAATAAAAATCATTCTCCCTTTGGTTTGCTGCACCATTTTTAAGCTTGTAGACTAAACATTCAACCACTGCAAGCAGTCAGCAGCTTTATTACTTCTCCTGCCCCTGCAGAGGCATCCTGGATTCAATTTGTCTAAGTACATCAAAGTATTTTAATTCTGAAGTACCCCAAGCATTTTGGAAAGTTTAAAGGCTATTTGTCTTCTGAAATGTTTGAATGTAAGTTAAAATGAAAATTGTCTTGATGATTTTTTTCTAGTTTAAATGACTGTCACATTTCTGCTCTGAAAAAGCCCCTGAAGCTCCAATGTACAGTTTCCTCTGCCTTTTTTCCTCCCGAGTAATTGTAAGTGAGCCAGTTTTAAGTTACGTGGTCAGCTTGGCTTCCTTCATTCTGAGAGTCCTCTATTCCTGTGGAGTTCAATGAATTCAGCACTTACTAATGCCATCAATTTGTCTCAACTTCTCTTCAAGCTTTTTTCCTCCCCCTTTCTTTAGCACTAAATTGTAAATAAATACACAGACAATGGATCCATCAGGCTAAGATTGCACGTAGCTAGTCCTAGGCTAAAAGTGACAGGAATATCTGAACTGGTTAAACAGTATTCAGCAAGCAGAAAACTAGATGAAATAGGGTTATCTGGCCAAAACAGTCACAAAACAATTTTATTTGAAAATACATTAAGTACTTTGAAATATTTAAAAAATTGTGCAACTAAATAATTGGTAATTTGGTAGGAATTTACTGACATTTTTACCTGGTTTTTTTGTTGTTTTTTTTTTTTTGTTTTGTTTTTGTTTTTGTT
>NW_016690300.1:2315043-2323369 GCF_001604755.1 Lepidothrix coronata | reverse complement strand
GTTTTTTTTTGGGTTTTTTTTTGGGTTTTTTTTTTTTTTTTTTACTTTTTTTTTGATCATTACATGTAGTATTAAGTCAACACCTGGATAGGCTTCCTGATAGCATCTTTGTCCATTCAAAACTCCTCCAAAGTCATAAAATTCTCATGGCTACACACATATGTTTTTGCAACTGGGTGCATGATTTAGATATCATAAATATGTATGCATTCAAATTTACTTATAAAATCATTAGACTGAAAAGGTCTTGTGAGGTCAGCTTAGTCCATTCCCCACACTCAGGACAGAACGAGCTGGGCCCGTGTCATTCCCACCAACGTCAATCCTACCAGATGTTTGTCAAAAAAGAGACATCAGCAGGATCAGGTTACCACTAAAATTGGGTGTTCTAGTGAGGCCTTCTCTCTAAATTGGGAATTTTTTCTCCTAACGTGAATTCTCCTAAAATGTAAGCCCTGTTAGTTTTAGTTTTATTAATTAACAACATGCATAACAAGTTATGAGCTTCCATTTTCCAGTATCTTTCTGTGCACTTGAAGACAGTTCTTACATTCCCTGTCATCCTTTTTTTCTATATTGCCAATGCCCTGTTTGATCAATCATTATTTCCAGCTCATATTTGCGGTACTTTGAATTCACTGTTCTCCTATGCATCTGAGTTTTTTATACCTTCTCCCCCTACTCTGTCTCTCTTTTGACTGTATCATCCAGAGCTGAAGCTCAAGGGGAAGGACACAGGGATACCTCTGAAGAGTGTACAAACTGACTTCTGCTGGGCTTTTCTCTTTGTCTTACAAGGGATGCCACAGCAGCAGGGATTATACTGCAGCCTACAGTCATTTAAGCAAATGGAAATACTGAAATATGTAAGTCCTAATTAGAGCCAGTGAATAAACTTATTATAAACTTCTGTCTTATGTGCCTTAGAATGAAAAGTTCTATTAAGATGAAATCTCACTTCTGTAATTTTTATTTTTTTAAGAGGAAAAGGACAGGGTATTTAAAATTGTAGTGCCATTTTCCCTCCCAGGCTGGTAACCTGTATGGTTGCATAGTGTTTCAGTCCCACAATATTAGTTACCACAAAATTACAGACTTATGAGAAGAAAAATGTAGCACAATAAGTTAAGGGATGTTTAAATATAGCTCTTATTTTATAACTTGGTACTATATTCCCATTTTAAAACTGCCAATGAACCACTAGGAATTTTCTTTTTCTTGCTGATCTTCTTCAAGACCTCTATGAATAGCAGAGAAAACAACTTCACTGCAATAAAAACAGGGGTTTGTTTTCTTTTTTTAAAATTGAGGCATTGGGTAAAATGGAGGTCATTGCCACAACCTTTGAAAGAATAGAAAGAGTAATTTTCCCCCTTTTTCTTCTTTACTGGTTTTCAATGCAATGTGAAAAATCATTTTTAAGTTTGCCCATCTGTTTTACATAAAACCTTAGCTGACCTTACACAAAGTGAAACAAATGCACAAAAAGCTTTGCTGTTGGGCTCTTGCCAGTAAGACAGAGCAAAAAGAAAAGAATACGTAAAGTTAGATCCTGCTCTGGTGTAAATTAGCCTAGTTCCAGTGGGGACTTGGGTTGATTTATACCAGCAGAGGCCAAGGCTTGTACTTATAAAAGCCAGACTTAGACCCAGCCCTGCTACCATTGAAATCACCTGAAGCTTTGCTGTGGATTTCTGTGGCAGAAAGACCCTCCCTGAAGGAGGCACCTTTGGTACAGACAAACAGTCCACCTCCATCTAAGCAGCTGGTGGCATTCAGCAAGTTGAGGAGAAAGGTTGCAGTGTATATAACTGGGATTGGGGATGTGCAGGTGTGAAGTGAGGCTTGAGCTGCACCCTGGCTTTGTGCTGCTGGAGCGGGTGAGCTCGAGCGCATCCCAGGCTGAAGAGATGCTCTGCCATCAGACTGGAAACAAAGAGATTCTCAGCACACAGCAATGAGTGCTGTGCCCATGTCCTGCTGCTTTCCTCCTGTTAGCCTAACCCAGCTCATCATATGGAGCAAAGTGAATCCCGAGGAAAGGAGGGAGTGCCGTGTATGGAATTAGACGAGGCGTGCAGAGGCAGAGCACACCAGAAAAAATACCATCTTATCCTGCACTTCAGTAACACTTCTGTTAATGTGTCTGAGGGGGGAACTATGGCCATTATATCAACACTCCAATCTAATATGATTAATGAGTATAAAGTAAGGTTCAAGCTTTTAATTAAAAAGGCAATCATAAGTTACTGAACAGTGAAGGTCTAGCTAAGTTTCTCAGAAGTAGGTTATTTAATAGAATGAGATGCCCCAAAGAGGCAATGGGCCAAAAATCTCTCCTGAGTTATATTTTATATTCAGGTACTGACTTTGATTTATAACAGAGAGCAGAACTGGATCTATACAGAAATGAGCACATGTATATGTGTGTTACAGCATGCACGTAGGGTGAGGTCTACATTTAAAGATTGCCTAAACTTCCCATTAATGGCCAGTTTTTCCTGTTGCTTGTTAAATTGCCGTACTTCTCAGAATGAAAATTCTTTGTAGAATAACTGTCACACTTTTCAAAATTTTTCTTGTGCGCAAAAAAAACCCCAAGAAACATTGTTTTGACAAGGTCAAGAACAGACTTTAGGAAAGACTGTCTGCAGATGATAGACTTCTCAGTGAGTTTCAACATTGGGATTGAAAGTGGTTGCTGTGTACTTATCAGAGATCTGCCTCTTTCCTCGTTCTTATTGAAAATAGTCCAAGTTTGACTCTGTCATGGATTTCAGTTCACCCATGTCCAATATAGATTTGACAGAGGTTGACATATTCTGTAATTTTGTCACTTTGTGTTTCAATTAACTTAAAATGAAATGTACAGTATAGCTTATTCCATACATTTTTCTCTGGCCTCTGAACAGAGTATCCTCTGTCTATCTTTGCAATGTTAGAATAAGATGGAGTATTTGCAATTAATGGCCAGGGGTTTTTAGGAAAAAAAATTACTTATCATCTACATTCTTTAATACAATGAGTATACCATAAGGCATATGAATACAATTGTTTTACCTGAATGAATAGTCCCTCAACTACAGTGGTTTTTTGAATAATAGTGTCAAGAAAAGTGAAAAAGGTAAGCAAAACATCCAGACAATAATTACAATTGGACCTCTGGAGAAACAAAATTTTGGGGGCAATAAAAGTTCCCTTCTCTGTGAACCTGCAGGTTTTATATTCTTATCCATTTCTATTCTATGTAAAATAAGTATGTTAATCATTAAAAGGGAAAACAACTGCTGTAAAAGACCTTACACTTTGTTTGGAATGATAAGATTTGTCTGTAAATTAATCTCAAGACTGAGTGAAATGCCTGGCTTTCTTTTGTACTATTACGGTGCTATTTAAATTGGGAAAAGTCATTTCCATACTGAAAACATTTTAGCAATCAGAAAATATGGGGCTGGAGGAGTGGAGAATTCATGGCAAGAGTTAGAGACTTGAAATCACTCCATTTAGGACCATTTTTCATATATGAACACACTTTCCCAGAGAGCTTTCTATCAAGCAGAGTAATTATTCACCTAGAAAAAAGTCACATATGGTAGAAACAATGAATATAAGGAAGGAGAAAATGCAATGGATTTCTGTCACCTGCCAGACTGTGGAAGCTTTACCTTACCATTTCATGTCTGCTCCCCTAATTCAGCAAAAGGGTTTTTGGCTCTCTTAGCAAAAGAAATAAACATTTGAGATAAGAAATGGTTTATAGAACCATGGAGCGGTCAGCTCGTCTTTCTAACCTGCCTAAGGCAGGTAACCTGGGGAGCTGGGCCTTCTTCAGACACATCTAATACCATGTATCAGCAGGCTTCCAAAGGTATTAAATCTTCTCTCCTAAATTAGGGGATGAGCCTGTAACAGCTGCCTGTAGTAATAGTTACAGGGGTGGCAATGGCAAATTTTGCAACACCGGGAGATGCTGTTTCTCAAAAAGCCGAGTTGTTATGGAGGAGCTGATGTTGGCTGCTGCCCCACCGAGGGGCAGGGATTGTTGTCTCCTGCTAAATTTGTACCGCAGTGTGAGTGGGGATTTACAGCTTCATACAGCTTTTGTGTGAGCTGATGCAGCTCTGACCAGATGATGCCTTAGGAAAGGATTCCTGCCGGGCTCTTCTGGCTGCCGGCCAAGCCCTGCTCCTCTGGGTGTCTGTGAAATCTTCGGAGTGGCTCTTGCAGCTCTGCTTCAGCAGCTTGTCCTAGATATTCCTGTTGTGCTCCTGAGCTGGTTTGTGATTTGGTGTGAGAGAAGACAGAAAACATGAAAAGCTAACAGTTCTGGAACTGCTCTCTAACAGCATTTAAGTATTTGATAATACTTACTGGAGCCATTCTCTGGTATCTGTTCTTTTTTTTTCTCCATAAAAACTATGAATAACCAGAGCAATAAATTGTATTCCTGAATTATTACACAGGACCTTCAGGTTTAGTTATAGCGTTTCAGAAAATACAATTTGGAGGATATTTCTTTCCCTCTTGGCCCAATTCAAGTCTCTGCAAGAAGCATTTGACTATCTTTTTTGAAAAGCATTGTGGTACTCCCCTCTGGGTTTGTTTTTTTTTTTGTTGTCTTTTTTTTTTTTAATGGAACAATGGAAGATCTAAATAAATACATTATTCCATTTTAGTTAACTTAAAGGATGCTCCAGCCACTCTATCCCTGCAATAAAAAGGGGAAAAACCATACCCTGAGAAAATTTGTTGAATCTTTATCTCTCATCACCTCCACACTCTTTCTCCTTTGTTCCCAATTTACTGGTGAGCTGCAAGTACCACAACATATTACAATCTCACAGGCAATTTCAGCTTATTCAGCTGTCATAGGTAGAGTTCTTTTTTCTTCCTACTCAATCCTTATCCACCATCTTGGGAAAACATTATTTAATACATGATTAGCAGACTACCTGTAGACTGTGGCCATAGGATTCATGGTCAAGTCACCCTGAGTGACTCCTCCCTCAAAGTCTTTGGACTGTGTTGTATGATCCGTTTCACTATTGCTGTCCTAGTTTTTCTGAACAATCTACTTTGCTAAATCAATTGAATTCTCCTATAAATATGTGAGTGATCAAATTCTTCAGGAAAGATTGTTCCAAGTGTAGCAGATCTTGTAGCAGACAAGCAGACAAGACACATTTCACAGAAATGACAAATACTGTACTAAATTAGACCATTGCACACACTTTTGGTCACTGAATGAAACATCATGTACTGACAGATATTCCCAGACAGTTGTCACATAAAGGTAATCAACAAATCCAATCACTGGCTGAACACGAAAGAAGTCCTTAAGGGTCATTTGCATATATATAAAAATAATTAAAGGCAATAGTTTTCCTGTTATTTTGTTCATCTTTATGATGGAAAGCTGAGAATTTTACCTGAGTAGCTTTGATCTTAGCTAGAAAATTTAGGTCTCTGGAATACAGACAATAAATAGCTGACTGCTGAAGTATGCACATGAGTTGAATCCCTGTGGTCTCTACAGGTGTCCCTACGAGGCAGATGAATATGACTAAAGTTAAAATAACAGAAAAAATCAGAAACCTAGTGTAAATGAAAGAGATTTCTATTTGTTTTGCCAAAATTTGCTTAAATTGCAAGTGACAGTGCTTTAAAAGCATGCTGAGATGGAGCAAGGTGCTGTTTTTTTAAGTGCTGTAGGGCATTCTTCCAGTCATTTGAGGAGAATGCACTACATACTCAAAAAAAGAATATTGTATCCATTCTTGTAATGCAGGTTCATTAAGCATCAGATTGATTTATTGTATTGTTTCCTTTATAAATTATTTTCATTATGTTTTATCACAGTACATGACTACTGCCCTAAGGGAATATGCAGGAATGAGCTGAATGGCAAGCGTAATAGACTGCTTTAATTAAAATAGTGTAATGCATATTTCAGTGCTATTAACAAAAACAAAATTGATTTTGTTTTCTGGGTAATTGAATATATTAAAGCCCAGGTGCTGTGCTTCTATAGCTTAACCCTCTGAGTTCAACTTCATTTGATGCTTTGAGCAGGAATTTCAGAAGGGGAATTTTTCTCTGACAGGGATATCTCCTTCTTTTTTTTTTTTCCCCACCTAGTCCCCTAGTTCATGTGTGCATACTGTTACCGAAGAAAAGGAAAGCACAAACATGAATTTCAACAGTGAAACCCCTTTGATCCTTTCCAGGGTCTTTGAGTGAGCTCCAGACAGTGAGGACACTGATCCATGATAGAGAAAAGCCTATTATTCCTCTGCACTTTTTAACCTGATGTTCTGTGGAGACAGCAGTCATCTGCTACCATAATTCCATTAGTTAATGAACACTCCAAGAATTTGTCCATCATAAGAAAGACCCTTTAAAATTACAGTCAATCAATGACACCTACTCTTCTAAGTGGCTTCCTTTTCCCCTTTTTCTCTTGATTTATATCGGCTATGAGTCTTTTTTATTTCCTTTACCCTGCAGATACCAAAAGTTTACCTTTTATCAAGAAGATGCATTGTGCTAGACAATGACAGACACAGGCAAAATCACGTTAATGATTTCTGAGTAGAGCAGTCAAACGACACCAACCATCCAACGTAAAAAAATGAACACAGGGCTGTGCTAAATGACCTATCTGTCCACGAAAAAATCCATTTTGCCTAATGTTTTTTTCTACCACACCCTAAATACCAGAGCCTCCCTCACTTACATGAATGGTGTTTTCAAAGGAAACAGCTACTTTGCAATAAATATTGTAAAGAGTGGGGTGTTTCTTATTCAGCTATTATGGTTCCCTGGACTTTTATTGCTTGTCAGGATGGTAAGTTGTATCATCACATCTGAGGTGTCTATTGCTTATAGCAGAGATGCTTTGGGTATGGTAGATCTTATCTCCCATTTTATGGGGTGAAAGATTGTGGTTTTCCAAGGAAATAGTAAAAGTCCCATTGGCAGCTACAAGAGATGGTTCACCATTTATAAAGCCTGCCCTATTTCCCAGGTATATGCAATTTTCTAGAAAGGAATGATATTGTGAAATTAAGAAATAGTAACTGTAATTTAAGCCACTCCTTTTTAATGGAAAAAAAACCCCCACACAAAAACACTCCAACCATTCTGAAGCAGTATGAACTATGGTAATGTCTACCTGGGATATATATATAATTTAAGAATAAATCAAATGGCTGAACTGAAAAATAAGTCACAAATTCAAAGTAAAGAAAAGCCAGACTGCACAAAAAGAGTTACTACTTCTCCATCCAGTTACTCTGGGGATACTCAGACAACACTAATCATTGTAGCAGTCTGAAGATGTTCCCTATAAATCCTATACCTCTTAAAATAAAATATGGGTATCTTCTTTTCCCTGTAAAAGATTTTCTGTTCAAACTCATTTACTGAACAAGAACCTTTTACAAATGATGGTCCTGCTTTTACAACAGAAGAGAAGGCCATAATTAAACTGGTGAGTCATCAGTCCACTGGGTTTCATAGGAAATCCCTTATTACTTTAAAGCACCTGCTGTAGCTCTTCGACTCATTTCCCATAGAAGAGTTGCAGATACAGATTGATTCCAAATAGTTCCCATAAAAGAATAGACCAGTGAACTGGTTTTACATAAATTTCAGACTTTATAGTTTCTCTTCCTCTGCAATTAATGAGATCTGGCTGAATCCCCAGTTACTTCTGGGTCGTGATTTATAAAGCACAAGTCTGGATTCAGACTTTTCGAAAATGATTTCCCACATTTTAATGTTATTAGCTCATTTCTTACAGTGCATCTCTCCATGTTTCTTCTTCTAGGAACTGGTCACCTTTAATCATATACAAGATGTGCTTGATTATTAACAGGAATGTGTTGAACTGTAATGAAAAGTATTTAGTACTGCAACATGACAAAATTACATGTACATTGCCTATTTCTCTATTTTGATAAATAGCTATTAACTATTTAACTTTTCAATATTCAATATTAAATTTCATCAATACATTAAAACAATCTAAACTATAACATTCTAAGATTGACATATAATATACTGTAGATATCAGCATTAGATAGAAAAAAATTATTGTTTGCTCATCTGCTATATAAAATTTTCAGAAAAAATATATATAAACTAATATAAATATATAAATTATACAAAACCACAGAAAACTACCACCAAATCCAGCCCAAAATCAAAACACAAAAACAAGAACTATATGCAAAACTAACAAAAAAAAAAAAAAAAAAAAAAAAAAAAATCAAAAAAAAAAAAAAAAAAAAAAAAAAAAAAGAAAAAAAAGGAAAAAAAAATT
>NW_016690300.1:2245653-2311893 GCF_001604755.1 Lepidothrix coronata | reverse complement strand
AATTTTTTTTTCCTTTTTTTTCTTTTTTTTTTTTTTTTTTTTTTTTTTTTTTGTTAGTTTTGCATATAGTTGTTGTTTTTGTGTTTTGATTTTGGGCTGGATTTGGTGGTAGTTTTCTGTGGTTTTGTATAATTTATATATTTATATTAGTTTATATATATTTTTTGGAGTGTGGTGGAACAAGTAACTATTTCACAACTGAAGAAAAAGCAGGAGGCATTTACAAATGGAAAGGTATGTCTTAGCAATGTATTATCTAGAGGTTTAGAGAATGGATTCAATTTAAATGAAATGACAGAAAGCAAATCTGTCAACATATCTGTGTTCTAGTGCTTCTCTGAGTCATGCAACTCCCAAGCTATAAAGAAAAGTTACAATGAGACACTGAGGGATAAAACACAAGTAGTTCTTTAAAACACACAAATTCAAATTTTACTTCTTGATAAAATTACTACCCACAATAACGAAGGACAATTATCTCTATTGTGGCCAATTACAGGGAGAGAATTGTACTTCAGGTTACAGCCACTCCTTCTGTATTTAATGTACAAGTATATGAAAACAATTGCACACTAATAAATTATAAAATATTAAATTGAATGCCATAATTCATAATCCAAGATAAGATACCAGGCACATGAAGGAGTTTGATGAACTGGCAAGTACCTGTATCTACAGCTAATGCCCATTTGTCTGTGAGCCCAATGTGACGTGACATGATTCCCAAGAGCACTGGCTTTGTTTCCTCAATTTTCTCAGCTTGACCTTCAGCAGATTAACATGGCATCACTCTAAGAAAGCTGAATGAATGTAAAGAGGGAGTGTATGTGTACATTAGAGTAAAATAACGTATTGTACGTGGATTAAAAGTAATAGATTGTGCTCAAGTGTATTTACATGATGTTTTATCACTTCTTGAAGGGCTGGAATGCTCACAGATTTTAATCCTTTTGTTTTGGACCACGTGGTTACAAGAAATTTGCATTTCATCCGAGATTAACCAGGTTTGTGCTAATTCACCTTCAGTAGTAGGACAGTTAGACAAAAGTCAGAAGAAAAAAGTCCTAGTCTTGGACCATCTCACCCCTGGACAGATCCCTCTCAGAAGGCAGAAAAGCACAGTGGAGATTACTTTCTGGAACTGTGATGTTCCTCCTGGTTTCAACTGGAAGTTGTTTTCTACTCATACAAATGAACACATTATTTCCTTCCCACTTTACCCACATCTTTTTTTGACTTCTGAGAGTAAATTTTTCTCGTGTTTACGTACCAGATTCTTATAAATGTACACTTATATCACATAAAATACAGTCTTCATAGGAATGACATTAAACCAAAAAGAATCTCTTTGCAACTTTATTTCCCTTCACTGATGTGGGATGCTCAGAGCTGGCTGTTTTACTACAGAATATTACCTTGCATCCATTTTATCGCTTTTAAAGTCATTTGAGTACACACAGATGCTTTACATGTATAGGATTGTAATTTTCTTTTTATTTTAAAAGCACTCCCTGTCAGATGCAGGACAGAAAAACTCAAACATTCTGAAAAGCCAGTATCTTTTCAGAAGACATCAAGTATTAATGAGAAGTATTAACTCACCAACACAGACAGGTGATTTTTCTTACCCTCTTTTTGCAAAGTGTGTTGCTTTGATTAAGATGATATGTAAACTTAAGATCAAAGAAAATGGAACTTGCCCTGTACCCTACCAATATGTGCCAAACTCTGTTCTTTAACTGGAGAGGGGTAGTTTCCTCTAACATCTCACTGACATCTGTACAGGGTAGATAAGTCTAGAACTGTCTTCCTCACAGCTCAGATGGATAAGTGTCATGGTTCTACATGAATAGAAACAGGCTTACCAGGATCGGGCATTTAAGAAGTGGATTTTTGTCCTCTGGAACAAATTTATGCCAAATTTTTGCTCAGAGCTTAATGAAAAACATCTCACTAACGTGTATCTCTCCTGCACTCCCAGACACAGGAAGATTCTCAATTTGAACAGTTTTGGAGGTAGTGGTGTATGTTATACACTACGTGATAGTTCAGCTATTTTTACAGGGCAGAAGTCTCTCTGGCACTTTTAAAAGTTCTGCTGCATAAGATTCAAATCAACAGACATCTTAGTTCTTCAAAAACAGGATGACAAAGACTGCAGCTCTGGCTTGATGCAGAAGGCATGCAGCTCTGTGGGAATTCCACCTCTCCTGCTGCTCTGTGTATTTGAAAATAAGGGTCTCAATCTTGCCCAGAATGGGACGGATATTGTTAGCTTTCACCTCTAAACCTCTGAGCTTGAAGACTGAGTTTTCACTTTCTTGCTTGAATGACAGTCAAATTACTGTATAGGCTTATTGTAATATTTATAAACAGAGCATTTATTCTAAGCTGTAAAATAACTACTGAATCATTTAATGCAATGGTAGAAATAAAAGATGGTAAACTGTATTCCAAGCACATAAAACACAATTAGAGATGCAGATTAGCCTTGAGGAACAAGCTCAACGAGAAACCAAATGAATCAACTTCAGACAAGTTTCACTAAGGGCTTTGTGATATTCAAACTTCAGCAGTGTTGCTCTTCAGAAGAGATAATTAAAGAATTAAGTCATGGTATCTATTTGCCAACTCACTCTGGCACTTCTTGGTCTGGTATCATGCTACTCACATACCCATTTCTGTTCTAAGTATGTCAGCTAATTTGTCTTTTACTTCTCCAAAGAAAATAAGGTGAATTAGGAATCATGGAATAGGGATAATTGTAGCTTATGCATCTTGCAGAACCAGTTTCTATGAGTTAGAAGTAGTCATATCCTAAGCTGATATCTATCTGTGATAAAACTGCAATGGTTTATTCCAAATAAGGATTCTAATCTTTGCTTGTAAATGTCTCTCTTTGCCATGTGTGCAGGCTGAGCTGCTATGCAGGCTCATGCACTGCTAAAAGGCAGAAAAGAGGATTGAAGATTATTGTGTTCACTTCTAAAATTGTGCAAAATAAAAGTGGAAAGAATCAACAACATTTTCATCAACACCTGACATTTTCTTGTATGCAAATTCCATTTCAGGATAAGGATCTATCTGATCCTGGTCTATCTGATCTTTCTTGATACCCTGTTGTGAAACAATATGTCATTGGAATGAGTGAAATTCAAAAGAGGTAGGATGGAAGTTCCGTCATTTTTACAACAAAAGAAAGAAAAAATAACAAACCAACCAAAAAAAAACCTCAAACTGAAGCAAACAAAAAAACAAACAAAATGCCCTCAACAAACCACAGTAAGACACATGTCACAAACTGAAACCTTTAAATTCAATTTAACAATGCATTTAAGTAAGGGGTAATTCAATGATTTAGTGGAGCTGTTGTGTTGAAGTATAGATAACTATTTCCACTGTGCTGTCACTTCTTGTCAAGCTACCAAGATGCTACTGAAAAATTGTATAAGCAGTTTTATTGGTAATAACCTCAGTGAAAATTGAGTAGAAACACTTTTTTTATGCAAGTGTTCAGCAAGTGGGCATGAGTACTGAATTAAAGATACTTGACTCAGGTCTCTGTATTATACTGGCTATTCGAGTCCAGAAATAACACCCATGGAAAACTGACCCCAGGGAGTCCCTGACTGACACCTCAACCTTTTCCACTGGGTCAAGGATGAATGTGTAAAAGAGAGAAGGATGAATGTGAGCACCAGCTTTGAGTATCACTCTCAACCCACCAAGTGAGATGAACAGTTTTTTGAAACTGGACTATAACAAGGTCATGAAACATAAGTCCATCTTTTTGGTCTTGATTCATTTGTGAAACATAAGAATGTTAGGACTCAGGACCAAAAAACTGTTCATAGTTTAAAACAGACAGAATACCTGGAATTTCCTTCTGTGGAATTGTCTAAATTATCTTAAAAAAAAAAAATGTTTCTTTAATAAGCACTTGGCATGCTCTAAGCCTGCTCTCATTGCTGTCATGTAATGTTTTTTATCAGATATAATGTTTTTTATCAGCTATTGGTGATTTGTTTGGAATTAAAACAAAGACATTCAAAGAAAACCAGAACAGAATCTTTTACTCAGCAATAGCTTTGTCAGGTACAGTTTAATTCCCTAATCTTTCCGAGGTAATTGCTTGTTAAATGAGTCACTGTACCCCCGGGTCCCTCAGGTTGCTGTGCATTGCTTAGACAGGATGTATCTGTTTACAAATGTAATATAAATTACATAAATGAAAATAAAATATATTTTATGTGCAACAAATCATAAATATAATGACAATTTTTTTCTCCTGCAAGGCCAAGGGGAAAATGTGAAGTGTGCAGACAGATTATGTTATGAATAAAGAACATATTAGACTATGAGACATTATTTCACTCTTTGAACTTCTGATATTCTGGTTCAGAAGAATAACAATCTTCTGCCTCCTCTCCACGTTATATGGCAGCTGTTTTCTTCAGCTCCTTACTCCACAACAAAAAAATCACTGTTAAAACTACTAAACTACTTAAGTTTAAAGTTAAACAAAACTAAGATCTTTGTGGCATAGGAAAATATCAACTCTTTGCATTCATGTTTTAGGCTAGAACATATAGCTAAAAACTGAAAATATCCCAAAGAAAAAAAACAAAAGAAAAATTGCAGTAATTGTTATTTGAAATAGGATAGGAAAAAATGCAGGTATCTTCACATTAGCCTGAAATATCTGGTGTACACACACACACACACACACACACACACACACTCACACTATCCTATCATTTCAATTCAATATTAAAATACCTTTGCTATTTATTTTCACAAAGCCTCCTGGAACTTAAGCTCAAGCCCTGATGCCTTTTTTTTTCTTTTTTTTTTTTCTGTAATAAACACTACCTAAAACAGAATAGATTTTTTTAGTAGGATTGAAAATATTTGTGGCAAACTTCATCTTGTGCCCATTAGGGAAAAAAATACCAAACCAACCAAAACTATGGCACTCGAAGAAACATCTTCCAAGATTTTTTTTTTTAAACTCCCCTCCCTCTTTCATTTTCATCATGAAAAGAACCTTGACAGAAAAAAGAAGCCAAGTTACCTAATATAAAAACTGAAAATCTATAGTCTCTACCTGTCACGACTTGTACAGCCAAAGCTGAGAGAAACAATATGCAGGAAACTATGAATAGACATTAAAAATTACAACATTGATTTTTTTTCCCCCCAAAGCCTGTTCTCTCCAGTTTTCCTCTGTTTTCTCTATGCTACTTTTCCCTGTGCTTCTGCCTCACAAATACTGAAATTAGAAGTATCAATCTCGGTTCTCATGGACCTCGTGTCCTCCTCATGTGTTTTCTACACGTAGAAAATAACTTCAGAAAAAACATAGGAAACAGGATACAGAGGGAATTTTTCCATGGATTAAGCAGAGATATTGAGGTTATAGGACATTTTAATATCCTCCACTTTCATTTTAACTAGCTCCTCACAGTTCCTGGCTGACTTTTTTTTTCTCCACCCTGATGCAAAAGGCTTAATATTGAGGTTTAATACAAACCCTAGTACTTTGAAAGAAGGAGAAGGGATGATCAAATTATGTAACTGCTTTGCTTTCTCATAGTGAACTTGGACCGATTGTTTCTAATCTTTACTTAGCTGAAGGTTTGTTGTGCCTTTTCAGACTTGAATAGGTATTTACCAGGTACTTTTCCACCTCAAACTGTTCAATGAAAGCAACTTTCCTCCCTGTTTCTTTTATATCCTTGGATCATGGTTACAGTAATCCTACTGTAATAGGGAGAGGAAAGTCTATGGTCTCTGTCTAATCACCTGTGGAAAAACAGTAACTCAATAAACTTTTACCTTCTTACTCTTAAAATCACATGGACCTACCGATAATGCTCCTGTGCACAGCTAGCAAGATAGATTAGAGAAGGTCTCATATGAGATCTCAAATAGTCTCCTGACTCAAGTACAGAGTGCAAATAAACTGTAGTGCTTGTGCTCAGATGTCTGTCTGCCAACTGCATGATGGTTTTTCACAAATGATGTTTAAAATCACTGTTACAGAGAAAGGCTTTCATTGATTTCAGCAGCCTCTGAACCATGTTCTCAAAGGTAGAAGAAGAAAGGGAAAAATTTAAATGAAATAACCTATGTCTTAAAGTTGCTTAAACCCACACGTGCACACAGAGGTGTTTTTTTTAAGTAAAAAAACCTATCTGAGTTTTTATGTATCTTTTGCTTTCTTTCAGAAAATCTGTGTTTTCTAGCCCAAGCATCCTGGGATTTCTTTAAGACTTGAATACCTAAGGCATGTTGAAATGGGACCTAATCTCCTGAATCACCCAGGCAGCTTTGTCAATGTTCACTTCCTGATCTTGTTCACTGGGAAGAGGTTCAAGCCTGGTCAGACAACTGCAATGCTCTGTGTCCTGCAGTGTTCTGTCAGCACCTGCCTCTGGCTTACCATCCAGGGTACTGGTCCAATGCTGCACAAATCCTTGGGGATAATTTTGCCTGTTGAGCTCAGCTCCATTTCATGATTTTTCAGTATAGGCCCCTGCCTTCTGATCGTGCTTGGGTTTTGCAATCTAATTTGCTGTATAGTACAAGCCTCATTGACTATGGTAGCACAAGCCTGGTATTTAAGTAAATTAATTGATAATTATTTTTAATGTGCAGCAAAGTATTTAAAGGAAATTTGGATTGTTTTCTTTATTGTTGCTAAAATGCTATTCAGGAAATTTAGCTGACACTAATTTTAATTAGCACGATATTATTCAGAACTAAAAAAATACATGAACAGTACTATTTTTCTGTTGTTAACAAAACACATATATCTTTTGCATTTGTTTTTTGAACAGCCTTTTTCCTTTAAAATGTGCTCTTATGCTGCAATTTGGTACCACCTATTCTTTTGATTAATCACTGAGTATGTTAATTTTATTTAATTTCACCATTTTTGGACAGAATAGTCAGCTCTCTTATTCAGAAAAATGAGTTAATTTGAAAAAGCAAGAACTAATTTCAGACAAGTGCTTCCACAAGATGATTTCCTAGACTTGTGCATGCCCTATTTCCAATGACTTAACAATCACATTAACTTTCTGCTGGCTTCACTGCATTGCTGGACAGGCTGATGGAGTGATATAGAGATGGTGTTCATCTAAACCACAGTCCAGTAAAGCAGTTCAGTGTATGAATACCCTAAACATATCTGTACTTCACTAAAATCTATTCAACTACTCACAGGTTCACCTCTATGTGTGCTCTGTTGGACTGAAGCCACAATTACCAATCTGCTAGAGTGGAGCTTAGCAAAATATATTGAGAGGAACCATCTCTGTGAATAAAACTAACAGTTTGGGAATGTGTTAACTATAAAATTACTAGAATTTAATTTTCTCTATCATTATTGAGAAAGATATTAAAAAAAACTTTCCACATTGGGCTGTATAGTAATTCTTGTCTGACTTTTGAGAAAGCTTAATACAAAACTCACCCCCATGACCTTTCTAGTGATGCCTGCTCTCAGCCTCTTGGTCTTTCTTTATTTTAAAAATTCTCTCTGTCTTTCTTGACATAATTGTAGATCTACAATGTAATGTGGTTTCTTTCTGAGATCTCTTAAATAGTCTGTTGCTATTTACTTTCTCTGAAACGAGTCACAAATCTTGATGCTTTCATTCATGAGAGTCATTCAACGTTTTACTTGCTTACCTTGAATAGGGACATGGTAAACCAGGATGTGCTGGTGCTTTATGGACTTTTTACCGTAGAATCTCTTCTTTTCCCTAATTTTACAGAACTCCCTTTACTCCTGGTGATATCTCATGGCTACTGTGCATGCAGCTGGTGCTGTGAAAAGAAGAACAGGCTTAGTAGCAGCTATCCAATATACTACGACTTCATCAAGAATGACAGAGAAGGTGGGAGCTGTATGAAGCCACCATTTAAATTGGTTTGGAAATTATTTATTCAAAATGGTTATAATTTGAGTAAAATTCCAATATTCTGTCTGAGATTATTTTTATATATTTTCAAGTGACCTGATGATTCCATACTCAGCAGGCACTGAACATATACTATATTTTTCTTCTCCTGTGCTTCTGCTTCTCTCTGAGCTGACTTGTAACTTGAACAGACTTCTTGGATTTCACACAAGTATGCAGTAATATAAGTATGCAAGTCAAGCTTTAAAATAAATGGCAAAATTGAACTTATTTCCCTTACATGGGAGTGGGACATTGTGTAGAATCTTCAGTCATGCTCCTTCAATGGACATACAGGACAGACTGAAATATATACTGAATGATTTTTTAAATATCAGGTTTAAATTAGACAGAATGGAAGAGAGCTCATAGAGTAGCACCTATTATATATTATATATTATATAATATTATATATTATTGCTCTTCTCCAGCACACAAACTGTAATGAAATTATTTTCTTTGACTTTAAAAGAACTTAGGTTAAGAAAGATATTGTTAACTAGACAATTACATCCTCCAACCAATTGTACCTGTCCTTGAGAAAGCATCATAATGACTCCACTATTACATTTCTGAATGAATTTAGACCTTAATTTTTCCTTGTTTTAGGTGGCTGGATAAACATTAAAAATAGTGTGAGCTAGTAAGACTCAGAAATAAGCATGTACTTTCTCTTGTCAGAAATAGGCATCAGGGCCACCCTGCCTCTGGAGTCTCTCTGTTTTCTCTCATCTGCTGCTGTTCATCCCCTGTTGAGCACACTCACTAGAGTCAGAATAACTCAGGAGGTGTAGGTCACCTTCTGTGTCTGGGCAAACAGAGAAAGCTGTGTTCCTCCATAACTCCTACTGTAGCTTCATGCTACAGCAGTTAGAGAGATGCTGACAAAGTTCTGAGACTGTGAGGCTGAAAGATGTGGCTCCTGTGTTCCACATGCTTGGTCAGGTTGAAGCCTCTGGAGGTCTGACTGCAGTGGCAAAGCAGGGATTTGCTCCATAGAGCCCTAAAAGACGTGACACTCTCAGGAAGATGTTATTTACAGACAAGGTAAATAAGAAGAAGGGCCTCAAATGAACCAAAATCAACTTCTCTGCCTTTCACTACTTGTACTGTCTTTTATAATAAAGTTGCCAGGTTTACAGATAAATGTTTCTTCATAGAGAAGCTTGGGAAATTCTTTTTGTAGAAGAGTGACCTCCCTTGGAGTTTATGAGATTGAAAAACTTTACATAAACTATACTTCACTCCACAATAGCTCATTATACTTCCATTTTATTTAATTTAAAGCAGTGTGGTTTATAATCAATGAAGTTCCTTTGCTGAAGAGAAGGAGGTTTTAGCTTCAGAACAAATACACAGCATTTTTTCATTTCCTTAATCTTGTGCTGTAGGTGGTCAGTTCCAACTGCTGCATTTGGCACTGGAAATTTGTTTAGTTTAAAGCCAAGTAAAACAGACAGAGAATAGCTAAATTGAGAAATTGAATTTAATATGTTAAGTATTATGCTGCAGTTTATGTAATATCAGTGTTCCCTGGAGTTACATATTATTGTTATAATGTTCTCTGACACAGATTGCTATGAACCAGAAGTGATTAAAGGGCAGGTAGGAACATTAAGTTTGCTCTTGGGGAAAAAACATCCTCAAATATGGTATAAAATTAATCTGGCTGAGCAATATGCTACTGCAGATCTGTGGTGATGCAGTGATAGTGGCTACATGTGGTTGGGCAGCATCATGACTGGCAGGGTCATAACTCACAATTTGGGACAATACTGTCAGGATTACAAATGGCTCCCAGCTTTTTCTTTAGTACTGACACTGAAAACTACTTAATGCCCTTTACAGGAAAAATAGAGCAGTATTTAGATAAGGACAATAGTTTTTAATATCGTTATTTTTCAGGAATTTAAGAGTGCACAGTGACAGGGCCATATTCATTAGCATTCTGTTCGACACACATTCAGAGGTGATGTCCCAGGCAAGGAGCAGTACTGGCAGACAGAGCAGCACAACAGTCAGCTGCCAGCCTGGCATGGGGTCCCTCTGGGACAAAAACTATCACCTTTCAGTGCAATGCTGCACTGGTCACTGTTTATGATGTGAACATTAATCAGTTGTGTGGCAGTCTGGGGACTCTCCTGCACCTAATAAGTTCTGCAGAACATGGCACAGTTTGTCCTGTGCTGGCAGAACTGCTAAATGGCTTTGGTAGAACAAGTCCTGGGACACATTTTAATGCCTTGGATGGCCAAGCCTTCTCATGGAGAAAACCATATTGATCCATTGACTCCAATACAACCACGGAGCTTCCAGGAGCTGAGAACCCAGCCCAGAGCTTCCACCTTTTCTGACCCCTCTATAACTATCACCCTTACACAGTTGTTTAACAGAAAAGCTGTTTGGTTTATGTGCTGTAGCAGGTGAGCTGCCACTGACCAATTCTTCTCAAAAAATGTGAATTTTGGAACTGTTTTTTTTGCTCCTACATTGCTGCCTAGCAGTGACCCTATATCTGAAACATTTGTGCACAACTAGGGAAACTCCCTGCTTTCAAGGAAAACATCAAAACTGTCCTGGCTTGCTACAAAGGTCACAGTCTTGAGGGAAGTTCCTCCCTTTGGCCCTAGGGAACTGTAAGCCCAACAGGGGTTTAATGGGGGAATGGAAAGTTGACTCTGGTCCTTTTTTTAAGGGGATCTTAGTGTGGTTCATTCCTGGAGTTTGGATGTCTGCCTCACAGACCTGTAACTGTTCAGAAAGTTCATAAACTAGAAGAAAGTACAAGATGAAAAGAAACAAATCTGTCCCAATTTAGTATGACTAAAAAGTGTTAACTCCAAATTTATGCCACCATAACCATAACATCATATTCTAAATTTATATTATCAGCTTCTCAAATAATAATTTCCTTTAAAACCAAGGATCTAAGTCCACTTACTCTGAGTTCAAAGACAAAAATTCTTGTCATGTCCGATGAGAGGAAAATTGGGCCCAAGTTTGCTATTTCTTCAGAATCATTAAAATGTTAAATGTTATAAAGCTTTTATTTTTTTTTGACATCTAAGCAGAATAAGTAGATGAGCAAATGATTTTTCCAGTTAGCTTAGAAAAATGCTTGTCTTTTTAATATCTGAAAATGACAGCTTTGCAGTTCTACTCTCATTTTATCCATCACTTCTAATTGCAGAGTAGAGTGCTACTTTCTCGATTGCTGTGGTCATTTATTCCACTACAAAAAGGGTGGAACAGACACTGTTTAATTCTTAAACTGCCTATGTTGAATTCTTGCCTTTTGAAAGCTGATATTTATTTTACTATAACTGTGATATATTTCCTAATGGTTATAGTTACAGAGAAGAGGAAAATTATGGTGCTAGTTAAGACATCAAAAAATGTGAAAGTTCATCTTGCTTTTATTTTTTAGTCTTTTCTGTGTTGAACAAATAGTGTTATCCTCTTTCAGTAAAATTTTAACAAGAAGCCTGCATTGGAGTCCGGGAAAATGATCATCTGAAGAGTAACTTATATTTCCAGAAATCAGCAGACTCTTAAAATATAGATAGAAACACCAGCTAGTGCATGCAGAGCAGCATTTGAAAGTCTCCTCTCACCCCTGCCTAGAATCAAATGACTTTGGAAGAAAAGCCTGAAAAAGGAGAAGTTGCGACGTTTAAGAAAAAAATCACTTCAGCACAGTTCAGTGAAAGAAATAATGAAAATACAGAAAGATATTCAGAATGCCTTTACCGAATCAAATTCACATTAGCTGATGATCTGGTCATATATAAATATTTCTTACAGAAATTGTATGGCTATCTCATGCAGGGGTGGGGCTGGCAAGAAGGAGATGATCAGGTTTATATGTGTGTGACAGTACAAGTTTGCTCCTGCTATTTTGGCTGTGTACCTTTCCAAAGGGGAAACCCTGTTACTGATGGCAGTAATTGAACAGTAAAAGCTGTTCTCAGCCCACCTGGGATTAGTTTGCATAGTGCAAAGCTGAACAGGCTGGAACAGTAGTTGAACAGGGTTATTAGAGAGGGTTATTAGAGAGTTATTATTAACTTCTAAGTCTGTGGCTCCATAAGTCTCCATAAGTCTCCATAAGTCATGGAGAACCTAGGACAGGAGAAGGAGCAAGAGCAACTCTAGAGATACCCCAGCTTATCTCAGGAGAAACAGAGGAAGTTCAGTACATTCTTGTACCAGAGTAGGGCTGGTACAAAATACTCTTTCACTGAAATTAATAAATAACTTTATTCCCTTTGCATTCACGTTTGTGGTGCTCTTACAGCAAGCTAATTCTCCACCTTTTGTGGGTTTGATCATAAGGAACATTGATTATTTGGAATGTAATGCCGCTGACTGTTCCTATTATCAAGGTTGAACCTACAGATTTGAAGTTGCACAGCTACTATGTTATCAAAAATGTGTTGGTGTTATTGTTTGGCTTATTTTATACATTTTAAATTAGGAGTTTCTGAGTCAGATTTAGGTGTACATTTTCTTGCTTCTGTTTCTTGACAATTGAGTCCATAATGAGCTCACTATCAACCAAAACTCCCACATTCCTTTTAGCAGGGCTGCATTTCAACCTCTTGTCCCCCAGTTTGGAAATATATCCAGGATTGTACCATCCCAGGTGCAGAATCCAGCACAATTGTTCTCAGTAGAAATTGAGAAAGAAGCAAAGAGTTAAATCTAATTTGTTACCTTCATTATTTTACAGAAATAATGAAGAAAACATTTTCCCAAGCTGTGGGACAGTAGAGGATGACACTTACTGTGAGTATTTTGTATCAGACCTCCCTGCAAACCTAGCATACCTGTTTACTGCTGCCTCCAGATATTTATTGATGAACTGATATTGTCTCATCGTTATCCTGACATTTATAGTTCTTTTTTTTAGGATAAATCACATCTTTCTTTGTTTAGATTTTCTAAAAAAATAAATACAGCAAAAACATTTTTCTAATTTGGTCAATGGATGTGTTATGATGATGTGTTTAAAATTCACTGTAAGTTATTTTGTTGATGTCAGTATTATGAGATACTCTATAAATTAAATTGTATTGTATTGTAAACCTGTCCAGTAGATCAATGTATATTATGAAGTATCAAACTAATTTATTTCACCTTCCTTTTAAATGAAAAGCTAAGTGGTCTGACATTGGATTATTTATATGAAATAATTTTTAAGGAGAGAATTTCTTTTTTTGGATAAAATAGTAATTAAAAAAAGGAACCAAGAAAAAGATATCTGAAATATTAACAATAATTTACTCTTTTTAAAACCTTATTGGATGACAATTTTACAGTAGCAGAAGAATGAGGGAAGAAGGGAGATTCATATTATGGCACTTTGCATATTCTTTGTGTCAGGTACCAGATCTCCTGGTGTGTTAGTGCCGAGACACTGACAACAGCTCGGGCCAGGAACTGAAGCCATAATGGAATGATTGCACTACTTTTTGCTAGGATGAACTGTGTGCATACATACACCTGTGCTCATCATGCCTGAGTTACAGAGCAGGCTGAGCTCACCCAGCTGTCCATCACTGTTCTCACAGCACTGCCTGTAAGATGTTCCAGCTGACTGGTCAGCTATTTTAAAAAGAGGTTGATCTAACATCTGATAAACTAAACAAGTAGGATAAAATATCTGAGCAATACAGAAATATGTTACTTCCCTTGACACTTTCTTCTATCTGAGAGAATTCACTGAGATGACCAAGAAACTTTCAAAATTTTGTGCCAAAATTTGATGTCCTGTTAACTTTGAGGTGATGGTGGGGGCAGTTTTCTGATGCAGTCCATGTAAACTCTTTTGCCGGTTAAATGTAGAATCCATTTGTCACCTCAGTTCAGGCACACTGACAATTATATAGTCAAATAGCTGCCTGCAATCTTTTAAATCTCACAGGTACACCTTCCTGTGCTGTTAGCACAGTTACCCAGATTAACTAGACAAAATGTTTTTAAACATATGAGCTACAGTTACTGTATTAGACCAAAAGCTGCTGCTAGATTAGATCTCAGGTTGGCATGCTACTGGTACAGCTTGCTGAAATGAAATAACTGTGTTTGGAAGCTTTCTTTTTAAACAGCTCAGTTCTCAGATCTCTCAGATTGGGTGCTTGCCCCAGAAGTAATTTGAAATTACCTAAATCATTTTGCAATTTCTCTGTACTTTGGCAGCACTGTGGTAAACATATGACTCTTGCTAAGTCATAGGATACAATGTTTATTCTGAAACGTTTTGCACTTTCCATTTTAGAAAATCAGATCCTTGTTTGTTGGCATTTGAACTGAACATGGAGTACTAATTCATACCAGGAGAGTCCTGAATTTGGTTGTTAAATGAGAGAGCACCTGGCTAGCTCTTACTTATGTACAAAGGAAAGTGCATTTTAAGAAAAATATTCACAATTAATCTTTTTTCCTGGAGTTGCAAATGGGTGGGAAAATGGTTGAGCCCTCACAGCCCTTCCTTAAGTGCACAAGCAACGAAAGCCAAGTATTCAGGTTTCTGTATCCTGTTCTTTCAGTTTATTCTTATTTCCATGGTTATGAGCTAGGAATTACCTTTTCCTGTTCCCTTGCTTACATATCCATATTGCTTTTCCAGGCTGTGCTTAATCTGTTATTTTTTTGCTGACACATCTATGCTGTCATATCTCCCTTCTTCCATTGCTGCAAGATCTCCGTCTCTAGTTTCCCTAAATTTCAAAGTCCTCTCTCCAAATCATTTAATTAAACCTGTATTTAAAATATGTCCCTCAGCAATTTTGACTTGATCAGTCTGACCCCTCTGAACCATCAATTACCTTTGTTTTATCAAACTAGGTTCAGGCTTCCTACCTTTATCTTAAGACATCTTAATTCTTTCTTTCTGTAATATGTCTGTTTCAGTCTTGCAGACTGAGATTTATTAGAAGTATTTAGACATTTTAAGATGAAAGAATGTGCCTGAATATTCAAAAACACCACCTACCTAATTCCCACTGTGAATAGCAGTCAGTCATTCTCCTTGTCAGGAGGATCCACAGTCCAGCCTTGCAGACTCCTTTCAGGCCCTCATCCTGGATTCTCTCTTCTCCTCCTGACAGGAGTCTGATTCCTTCCGATTCATCCTAGAAGGCAACAAAATTCTTTTGGGACTTTGGAAAAATGTCCATGTTTAGTTCAAGAAACTCAGGTTTTTCATCTTTTACTCTCATCTTCCAAGTCTATTCTAGAGTTCAGAAACAATCCTATCAAAACTTCATCAAAGTCAGTATGATTTGCAAAATATTCCAGTTTGGGCACAATTTCAGTTGGAGCAGAAAATTGAAAAAAATCTGACTATTTCCATAAATGCCATTACATTCATTAAGTACATATGAAACAGGAGCTGAATTGGGTATCTGTTTACACACATCAAATCATCTGAAATATTATGTCATCTTGAATATTATGAAGTCAAACAGGGCTTGAGGGTTGGTTGAGTAACAGTGTCATGAATTTTAGTAAGCCTTGATCTTAACTTGATGCTCATTATAAACCGTCTGTGAAAAAAACTAATTGAAACATCAGGAAATGGTCAGAATGCAAATGAAAAGCATTAGAAAAAAAAAAAGAAAACATTTTAATTAACTTAGAATAATGCCTTAGTGTGACTGGCAAATTAAATTACTGTCCTAGTCCTGACACAGTTTTTTTATTTGAAACCATAACATGATTATTTATCAAATTAATTAATTTTCTGTTGACAGTAACATTAACTTTTAAGTTACACATGAAGACCTACTAATAGTTTAATATGAGGGTTTAAGTCATCATTCCCTACCCTTTGTAAAGAGAACAGTTTCAATTAATATAATTATACTGTACTTTTGGGAAAAATAGATATAAATGAAGTTAGAAGTAGACCTTTTTGAGGTTTTTGTTCTTTATCTGATTTCAGATATTCTCAGCATTTGTCAGGCCCTGTGAAGAAATAATAGATATTTCCCAGACATTTTCTATTGTATTTCTATGTAATTTGTTCTGTAGTTTCTCTCTGGTGTATGTGTGTGCCTGTGCATTTATTCTATCTGTGAGGTCTTGTCTCTCCACATATAAGAACACTTATAGACTCAGGTTGGTTTTTCTCTCCTGCATGACCAGGATACCATATGATGGTGCTGTGGAAAGTGATTAGAAATAAGATGACCTGAAGAAATTGGAAGGAATTGGCAGGAGATTTCCTCCAAAATCCATGTATGTCGTTGTTTTCCACGCTTTTGAAACTGATGTCCTGTGAAGTACAATTGCATTTTGAAATCTGCATTGCAATACAATATCTATGCACCACACACAACCAGAGAATCATTTCCTATGCGGAGCTGCTCTTTCAAACTTGCCAAGAACATTTCATGTTTCTTAGACCTCTTTTAAAAATGCTGGTTTCTAAAAGTACTGAATGAGAAATGCTGAAATATCTTGCATCTAAGCATAATAGATGCCATTTTCCAATGGATTGCAATTCTCTTGCTCTCCCAAGGGCCATGCTGTTAGAATATTGTTGAAGACAAAGGAGAGAACCTTCTTTGACTAGCAGAGAAGACCTCTAATGACCACTGTTATTTTTTTGGAAGGCCTTCCAAAAAATCCTTCCAAAGAGCCACCAGAAATATCAACTGGTCAAAAAGTAAGCCAAAATCAGATTGTTTAGGTACATGCTGAGAAAAGCAGCACCAGAAATAGAAGGCAAATAAAGAGGCAGTTGAAAATTTATTCACACAGAGATGCTGGAAGAGTTGTTGCTCAATAACTGAAAAAAATACTTTTAAATTTGGTTACCTTAAATTGCATACAACTCTATGGCTTATCTAGAATTAAAGCTGCTTTAATTTGATTTAGCTTACTTTGCTCCCAAAGCAACATTAAACTACTTATGTTCATTTAAAATGTTACTAAAATGGTTTATCTGCAGAGAAGTCTAATGCATTTTAACTAATTCACTGCAAAATTTAGTTTAGACTTAGATAAGCTATTTCTTGCTTCTTACATGAAAGAAATTCTGACCTCAATAAGATTCAGACTAGGAACATTGCATTTTGTTTCTACTAGAATGGACCTCAGGATGAGTTAGAAGTGTACAAATAAAAGCAGTTAGTTGGGGGATCCAGTGAAAAAAGCCATTTTGTTCCTGTGCAGCCATCCTGGGCCAAGAGCCAGTGGCCCAGGACCATGTCCAGATGTCTTTTGAGTACCTGTAAGAATGAAGACTCCACAACCTCTGTGGTCATCCTGTGCCAGTCACCCTCGGTCCCTCTCACCATAAAAAAGAGGTTCAAGCTGGAACCTTCTGTGTTTCATTTTTTGCCCGTTGCTTCTCATCACTGGGCACCATGTTCTTTACACTCTCCCTCCAGATATTTATATGATTAGATAAGATCCCCCCCAACCCTGTTCTCCTCTAGACTAAACAGTCCCAACTCTCTCAGCTTTTCCTAACAGGAGAGGCACTCAGTCCCTCCATCATCTTTGTGGCCCATCCTTAAAATCTCTCCAGTATGTCCATATCTCTTGTGTACTGGGGAGCTCAGTACTGGACACATATGGTGTGGTGTGGTATGATCTCACCATTGTAGAGCAGAGGGGGTGAACCACCTCCTTCAATGCCCTGGCAACACTCCTTCTACTGCAGGTTACATTAGCTTTCTTTACATCAAGGTCAAATTTCTGTCTCCTGGTCCACCAGGACCCCTGAGGCCTTTTCTGCAAAGCTGCTTTCCAGTCAGGCCCCCATCACTGTCTGGGTCTTGGGAATGCTCCTCACCAGGTGCAGAACTTAGGACTTCCCTTTGTTGAAGTTTGTGAGGTTCCAGATATCAGCCTGTTTCTTCAGCTGGCTGAGGTCTCTCTGAGTGGCAGTATGTCCTGCTGCCTCCCAGTTCTGTGGGGAGAGACTGCTGAGGGTACACTCTGCCCCAAAATTTGCTTCATTTTGGATCCCTCCCTTTGTACAAACTAAAGAATTTTTGCTACTTTTAGAACTTTTTCAAACCATAACCTAAAGTTCAAGGTCTGAAGTGTTTAGAAAGCCACTTTAGGCTATAGAAACCTGTGTCTGATATGTGGGGAAAGGGAAGATATAAAACAGGTGCTAGAGAGCTTGCACTTGCCATAATTTTCAACACTACACGTACACCTTTATAAATACTGAAAAAAATCAAGTTACTCACATCACTGCTAAATACTGATTCAACTACATAATTATGAGCACTCAGGGTTGACAGTTTCAGCTTGGATATTTATCTGAAATAGATGAATTACTCTCTTGGTTCTGCAAAATAGGTTCAGGCTATACAAAATAGGTGCAAAGGTCTCAGAAAAACATTTTCTTTAGTTGACTCTAGGATGTTTGTACTTCAGTTCTGGCCCAGGAGAGAAAAAAAGTAAATGAAACACTTTAATTTCTGTTTGGGTTTCAGTTTTGGTGAAACACTGGACTGACTAATTTTCATTGCTTAGGCATACACACACTGTATGCATAAATATATCAAACCTCAGATATAAACACAATGTGTCTGCCAGAATAGAGATCTTAACAGACCTGTCAAACCTTAAGTGCTTTGCATAAAACCTGAGGCATCTTACCTGACCTTCCCCCACTTCTGATGCTTTCAACTCACACTGCTGGGAAGACACTGCCTTCCTCCTGCTCCAAGAGGATTGATGCTGGGTACAGCTCCTCACATCAAATCTGGAGAGCTGGCTATTTGGCTGCAGTCACCTGCTGAGCTCCTGTGACTTTGGAATCTCATGGTCTGGGTTAAAAAGGTGCACAGAGATGGTCAGAGATCTGTGTCACTGACACCACAGCTCCTGCCCCTGAGGTACAACAGCCCCAAAGAACTGTGCAGAATCCAACTTTGCAGAGAAACATTGATTAGCTAGCACAACTGGAAAAGCTTGCTGAAGTAGATGGTATTATATAATATATCTCTCTGTCCTTCCATCAGTCAAAATTAACCATGTGCTACTGTGATCCAAATGTAACTGGAACTAGAGTTCACAGCATTTTGCAGAACACAGTCTATGGCTGATGTAAAAGGTGCCATGGTGCCACAGAGAATAGACCAACCAAAATCTTCATAAATAAAGCACAGATAGAAGAGAATGGTTGCCTATTTGACCGTTGCTGATACAGTTTCCATTCCAACAGGTTCTTTATATATCAGGAATATGTCATTCTGTGTTGCAAGATGAGTCATCAAGTGTGATTGTTGGGGGGTAGTTATGTGGAGTCCTTAATATCAGTGGAGCTCTAATAGGTGTAGGGCTTGGCTCAGTCCAGGTTTAGGGCTTTACTTTGTGTCTGTCAGTGCAAAGTGTAACTAAACAAGAATGATAAGTTTTACTGTCTCTATTCCCTTCATTTTGCAGAAGTTTAAGTGAAACTAGGTGAATCAGGCCCTTTGTGTAATGTATAACTTCTGTGTATTCTCCGGTAAGAGATATTTTCATGCAGAAAGTTAAATCAGTTGAAAACTTATTAATGTAATTCCTGTTGAGACATGATAGAATTCCAGTTGCCCACCTAAAAAAACCCATATCACTTTATGATTTCTACACTCTTGCTGCACTGCAAGAGGTTTATTTATCAGTGAAAGCACAGATACATCTATGTAACAAACAGAAAATAGGCTACCCCACCCTTTTCAAAAGAACTAATCAAGTACTATGAGGAAAATAAATGTAAATAAGATATTGATTAAGAGCTAAAAGGATTCTAATTATATTACTTTCAGAAATAATTTAATTTAACCTAAACAGACAACTGGGAGCAGATACTTTGCCTTAACATTTTTCAAATTGCTAATTAAAATTTCCAGGAGGAAATTTAAATTTAGTGCCCAGATTTTAAAGATAAATAATGTTTGCTTCTTTTCATTATGAATTTATGAAGGTTTTTGTAGTGCCAAAATATAACATTGCATGAGTATTCTTTTAAAAATAATCAGATAACATGGATGCTCTATGTAATACACTGTGAGTATAAAGTAGTTTTTAATTAAGAAAACCTGAACATCGAAATGTAATTCTGGTTGCATCTGTTGCTTGTTTTCATACAGATTTATATCTGCATTGTTTATGGAATTGTTTAGAGACAACTGGAGTTTTGGTAAGATAAAATCTATTATATTGAAGGGGCACTCTTCACTGAGTGCACTCTCCACTCAATGCTACTGAGTAAAATTCTTCTATTTATTGGAATAGAGATGAATCCAATTATTTATTATCTACCATAAAGACTTGATTCAAAACCCAGTGAACTAAGTGGGAATTCACCACTCTATAATTTTGTATACTGCTTGGTTTTCTATGCTGTTTCCTACTCTACATCACATGTTTATTAGACTTCTGATTACTTACATAAACACCACCAAACGGAATGGGATTAAAATAGTGGAGATGCACAAGGTTTCAAAGATATCTCTGAAGAAACTTTCACAATCATAAATTCTTTACAGAATATTTACACTACTGAATTAAACTTCTTTTACCTTCTGTGGTTGTAGAGGGGAAGAAAAGTGTCAAATTAAAGCAGAAAGGATGTTACTGAGCTCCCTGTCCAAACACTTATGACAAAATAGGAGAAGAATAAACAGACTTCCACTAATATCCTCTAACACTAGATTTAGGAGCAGGAGCAAGGACTACTCTTTATGACAATGTTGGGGAAAGGGGAAGTTGCAGAACCTCCCTGAAGAAAACTGTGGCCAGAGGACTTATGTCCCCTTGGCCAGTGCTTCCACTCTTATGCCATTATGAGCAGGAAGGTCACAGAGCCTCTGACATGCTATTTACGTGTACTTTGAAACTGTTTCCCTGAAAACTGTGCAATCCATGTCTCTGTGCAAGGGTCAGTTTCCCTGTCCAGTCCTTGCAAATTCTGAAGCAGTTTCAAGTAACTTCTCAAACAACTTGACAAGTAGATTGGGGGGATTTAAAATAGGAAATTCAGAAAAATGGACAGAAACCCTGTTAGAGCCCCTAATAACGTACAGCACGATTTCAGGGATTGCTAGATGACAGATGCAAAGCAGAGAACTGCTGTGACTCCTTCAGTCTATGAAAAGCTTTGTTCTGGGCTCACTTCCCTAGACACCAGAAACACACATCTGAGGAAACCAGACTTCACAACGGTGTTGCTTATGCAACCCATCCAACCCTCCACACACAGTACTTCTGCAAGAGTAAGCTTTAAAAACGAAACCCCTTTTCCCTGTGTGGGCACCGAAGATGCAAATTTGGTGGGCCAGAATCTCAATGCTATCTCCTCAAATGCCCTTTCTACAACTTAATGCTTCCTTTGCACTTTGAAGTGGCTGTACTTAAGCTCCTCTGTGTACATACAAAACGCTCTCTCAGGATGAAAGGTAATATGAAACTAAAGACTCAAGTGATAATCGTAATGCCTGGAAGAAAAAGGGAATAAGAAGAGATGCACTAATATTCACTGTTAATGATTTCAACTGATTACAACTTTATGAAAAATGCATATTTATGCATTTACACAAATGCACAAGTGTGCAAAGACTGTGGAGACAGGGAGAGCTCATTGGCTGCTTGTTGTGTGCTTTGAGCACACGAGGCTGCAATGCAAGCAAATGAGAATGACGTTGAAACATGATGTGTAAGTTAAAGGGAGTCTTTGAACTGCTTTATGTTCAGTGATGTATGGAGAAGCAGAGCTGACATTTACAAATGGAATTTCTATATGTGCTGTCTTCATTTCTTGACCCTGTCTGTAAAGCTATCCTTTCCCTATCCAGCACAGAGGAAGAAGAGGCAGAACACTGATAGGTAAACTGCACTCTCTTTGGTGGGCCCCACTCTACACTATTACCTTTTGCCTGCCTTCCTTCATCTAAGCTTGAAATATATAAAATCTGGACATATAATAATATATAAGATACTGCTCCTACTTTATTATGTTTCACTAAGAAAAGTTTTATTCCTGTAAGTCATATCTCTTAATGCAAAATGAATATTGCTGTAAACAGCTCTTAACCCAATTTAGTATCTTACTTTAAATTAAAACCAAAGCCAGCTGGTCATTTAAATGTTTCTCTTGATCTGGACAACAGTGCAATAGTTTCCACTCTAATATTAAAAGTTATTTGGTGATTTTTAACTTTTTTCCCCCCAAATATTCACCTTCTCAACTGTAAGAACATGAAAATAATGTTCTAAAATAATGTTCTATTAGGTGTTGTGAGGATGAATAAATCTGAAACTGTGAGATGTTTAGATCCTACAGTTAAGGCCACAAGAGTAGGTCAGGCAGATGGTAATTACCATAACTGAAGACTATAGTACTTCAAGGAGTGCTCAGCAGTAAAGGCAACAATGCCATTCCCATTTTGTCCTTTGAACCTGATCAACTACTGCAGGAAGAACCTTCAGAGGAACTTGAAACATACATTCCTTACTCAGACAAAAGAACTTTAAATATGACTATCGTACCCCCAGGGACAACCTAGAGCTAACACAGTCATACAATTCATTTTTGATCTATCTGAAGGGAAAATAAAAGTGATCTAAATATTGGCATATTTTACTCTAAAGCAAGCTTTCTTTGGATAAAAAATGTGCCTCTAAGGGATAACAAAATAAAAGTTCCTCAGTTTATATCAGTCAGAGTGCAAACTTCATGGAACGTGATTTATTAAAAACCAATATATTTATCAGACTATTCCATTTGGTTTGTAATTCTGAATAAACCTCATTTCTTATTTAGTTCCTGATTCTGTACCTCCATTAATAGAGGATGATGAATATGTATGCTTGCAATTTCCTTTGAAATCTGCACAGAAAGCAGGAGTGAACCCTAAATTCAAATAAATCACTGCAAAGACTCAGAGGCTGACAGGTATGTCTTGCCTGAATGTGCCCGGTTGCTTGCACATGTGTCTACTCATTCATGTGGCTGACAAGGTATCATCTTAACAGCACAGAGACAACAGCCTTTAAACTGTGACCCAGATGTGGACTTTCCATAGAGGCATTTAATTTCATGAGCTTCTTTTTAAGGTGAAGAGAGCAAGGCTGCCAAAAGAAAAAGGAGGAAAAAAAATGTGGATGACATCAGTGGGGGAATATATATCCCGTATTCCCTGAGGTTTGTCATAAGGTTTCAGTTCTTTGCTGTGAGTTGAATGAATCCTACAGGACAGACTTTTTTTGTTAAAACACTTTTCCTCCACATTTTTGCTGTTTGGATGTTTCTCTCTAAAAGTATTTTAATGACTGATTCAGTTGTGTCAAAACAACAAAAGCAAATCAGACTCATGAGGGGGATTATAATAAGCACTCAGGTGAGGGTTTTATTCAAACGCTGCCTTTTTCTGTGCAACATATGCTTTTTTATTTTCTCTCTCTCAGCTTGGCCATACTGCTGAGGTCACTTAAGCATAGGAAGAGACATGACTATCCAGTACCTGCCTAGCCCAAAGCTACCTCACCATGCATTTTCATTCACAATTCAGAGCAAAGGAGGCAAGTTATACCTCTACTAAAGCATCCAGCCTTTCAAATTCTTTTAACTGGGACTGGCATAAGTACAATTGCCAAGTGTATGCCTGGAAATACTACTAGCAGTGTTTCCCAGTCTTTTTGTAGCTGAGAAAGTCTTGAGAAAATTCTCATGTTTCCTGCTTCACAGGTAAGGTGATAGGTAGGCACCCACGAGCAAGGTATTTGCATACTGTTACGCTGAATAGAGGTTATTTTTCCCTCAGAACAAAGAACCGTGTAGGAATACAAATCTATATATTCATTAGTTATGTCACCTTGTGAGTGAGCTGACTAGATTAAATATAGAGAAAATATTAATCACACTTTCCTTATTAGAATGAGGTAATGCTTGCCTTTCTTCACAGAGCCCTTCAGATGAGAGGTGGGAGGAGATGACTGTTTGGTAACATGGGATCATCTGGGAGCTGGAAAGATACTGGGTTGAGGGAGAGGTTGTGGGATAGTCACTGGGAACCTGTGATGGTAAATATTTAGGTTAGCACATTCTTGCAGTGTCTGCAAAATCCTGAGGATGGGATCTGTGTGGAGGTGACCTTGAATTTAACTAAAATTACTTTGGTTGGAAGAGACGCAGTAAGATGGGCAGGGAGGATAGACATGGCGCCAGGTCCTCTTGCCTGAAGCAATCATTGCTGAAGGCTTTGGAGACCAGAAAGAGGTTGAAGATGTTGGGGCTGAAGAGTGCAGTGGATTCATGGGTGATACCAGGGTGTGGTAATAAGGGAAAGCACTAGGGCATGATAATGGTGGTGGCGGTACTGGGACGATACTGGGGAGAGTAGTGGGGAAGAAAGGCTGGCAGTTCCTGGGCAGGTGGGATTGCAGACATGTGAAACCTGGTGTAACCCACATAGCTGATGTTTTTCTCTCTCTTACAGCATAGCAGTAATGATGAAATTATCTCTGGGTCAGATCAAATGAGTGAAAGGGGTGCAGCCCCTGCATTTGTGCTGAAACTGTCACAGGGGAGACAGGAAGAAGCCTGGACCAAGCCTGCTGCTTCTCTCAGTAAAGAAGGTTCAAAAGTCAGGACAGAAGGTAGATGACCCGTCTGGTATGACTAATTAACTGAAATACCTTATCACATTTATGTTAGTGTCCCAGTACTACGAATAACATGCCCTGAAAAATATGTACCCTAAGGTGTCTGTCCTGCAGTCCTTGGGAACGTGATTAATAATTACTAGTAGGTCTTCGTAGGTCTCAGCAGGTTAGGAGGTAGATTAGTAGGATATTTAGTAGATTAGTAGGTAGACATTACCAATTAGTAGATAATTATGCTAGTTAACGATAACGTATAATTGTGGTTACTTATTGAAACCCAGACAGATATTTTCTAATTGCTTAATGTAACAGAAACTATGTTATGCAAATTTCTTAAAATGATGGCAAACTGCAATACCGGAAGTCACAAGAAATGGTCATGAACCAGCAGAGGTTCAGAATAGTGTTTGCAAAAAGATATACAGAGCCTACTCTCAAACAGTATATGGATCACAGAAAACTGGAATTTATTCAGACATTATTTCTGAACAAAAAACCTACTGACATTCCGTGAGTAAATTATTCATGGAAAAATTTTCACCTAGTCCTGGTGGAATGGATGTAGTAGTCTCTTTGCCATTTCAACTCTTTGTTCTTTCCCTTCTGCTGACGAATTTCAACTTACATGACAGCATGTTTTGAGATTTTAATCTTCATGCAGCAGCTAGTGATCTGATTTTCCACTGATGGAGTTATAGGGGTGAGGAGGAAAGGAATTTCTCAAGCAAGAAGGCTATGTGGGTAAGCAGAGTCAAACTCATGGCTGTCAGTTTTCTTTTGCTCTGCACAATTGTGCTGTACTTGTTCAGCAACCACAAACCTTCCAAATATTTCTGTGATTATTTATTTCTCCTCTGTCTTCCTCAAGTTGAAAGATTCATAGCCAAGCAGAAAAACTCTTTGTATGTGAGGTAAAGAGGGTAAAATGTGCTCTTCAAGTGTATGATGGCTGAACTAAGGCCTTGGTTACTGAGACCTGTTTTTCTTCTATATGATGTATAAAACAATGTCCTTCTTTCTTTTTTTTTGGCTTTTGTCTCGACTGTTTACCACCCTACAGTGTGTATGGTTGTCATTACAATCTGCCATTACATTTTCTCTATGCACTTATCACTGTATTCTATAGACAACAATTGTCAGAAAAAGACAAAAAGAAATATATTTGAAAAACAGCAAATAAGAGAGATATAGTATTTATGAAATAAGGGAGCATATCAGGCAGACCTCGTAAAACGAAAACATTCATAAGAATCACTTTCTGAACATTCACACCCATGTCCTCTCTTGGATGTGGGTCATGGAAGCAATTTTAGCTGTCACATGTCACACTTGTGTATTATAATGGAACTGAATTCCCCGCTTATGCCTGAATTGTGAAACAATAGAATTATATTCTACAAGTGTTATTTGTATGCAACATCTGTGTTACTAAAATTTTCATTTGTCAATAGCTTTTAATGTTTTTTAATTAATCTTTATCTTCCATATCTACTAACAGTTGTTACAATCTGAGCCATTCATATCACTTTGCAAAGCTTTTTTGAGACCAATTAAGATCACCAAATTAAATTCATCTTTTATTCTTGTTCCTATGACATTACTATGATGTCATAAACTAATGATGACTCCCCCAAATATGAGTCTTTTTTTTATCCATAACAAAGAAAGATCAGCTTTAGTGCTATCTTATGTACATTGTATTTACAGTATTAATAGCCCTGCTGCTCTTATTACATAAATAATTCTCAATGTTAAACCCTGAAACCCTGGCTAGAGAAGAAAAGGAAATCAGATATCCAGGGAAGAATCTCCTTCAAAGTTTTTGGAAGACCATAGAAAACCTTTCAGGAATTTCAGATGGTTCAGTACTCAGCCTCAGAGTCCTGTCAGAGAAGAGTGGTAGATACTGACTGATGTTTGTGTGTGCCACCAATGGAAAAGATTAGATGCAGAGAAATCATTAAACTTCCCTTTCCTTATTTTTTTTTTTATACTTAAAATCCCATTAATCTTCCATCTATTCTTGTTTTCATTAAAATTCTGAAATTACCCTAAGCATTACAAAAAACAAGATATGAAACAGGTTCAATTCCAATGGAAACTACAAAGCAAAATTAATCAAATATTTACTTTAGTAAGTGAGTGTTTGATGGAGTATTTAAACAAAATATCTTGATACTCGAGAATGCATACGAAGTAACTGCTGTGGCCACTCTGAAGCCACGTCATTGTTCACAACCACCCTGACACAGCCTGACCACAGACATTCCTGTATCTGATATGTTGTGTGACCCTGCTTTTCTCAGAGTCCACGAGTTTTGTTAGCATGAGATCATTCCTAAAATTACATTTTTCCTCTGTATTATATCAATGCAAACCATACCAAGGAAGCCCAAATATATCATTAACGTTTTCTACAATATGTTAATGATTAATATTTTTTTAATTTATTGTAATCAGATAATCTCCCTAAGTTCTGTGTCTTGCTGTTGTGGAATCTCCTTTCTGATGAAAAAAAGTATCGTGGCACAAACAAGGCCACTTCAAATCTGGATGATTTGCTTGACAGAACAGACTGACATTAGCAGTGACTGTAAATTGCTGAAATGAAGGTGATAGAAACCTTTTAGCATATTTCAGACCTGGTTACTATCTAAATAATTAGTTTTAAAAGTTGCCTTATTGGAAAAAAAAAATCTAACTTGCATCTCTGACATAAAAACTGCACAAAAAAGACAAATTAAAATATTCAAAATATCATCATAGCTTAGTGTAATCTGCAGAAATAGGGATGTTATGTGGTCTTGTGGGGCCCTGACTGCAGTATAATTGAAATCTGATTATTCTGAAATAGGACACTGCAGCCTATTTGATAGTATTAATTAAATGAAAACCTCTGGTGTAAGGGGTAATTTTGAGTTCTTTCAACACGTCTGAGAAACTCAATAATCACCACTTCAACACATTCTGGAGAGTTTAATTGTGATGGTGGGACACAAATAGACTTTTGATATATTTCTATCTTCAGTGGGCTCAGACATTCACTCCGAAGTCCAGACTAGCTTACATACAGATCCAGAGTTTGTGACTTGTCCATCCTGTCTAGAATGCACAAACACAGGGCTCAGAAATCAAGCCCAGAATGCTGGCTTGTGTGGAGCTTGAGGGCACTTTAATTCATTGTGAAAACAAATATAATATATAATATTTATTAGCAGCTAAGCTGCAATTATTAATCTCTCCAGCACAGAAGTGCACAGGGGTTCATGACAAAAATATAAAAGAAGCCCATTAATTGGAAATGGTAAAGAAAGAACACAGACACTCCAAATGTATGACTCAGATGGAAACTCCAATGCACAAAAGGGCTACTCTATCCCACTACAGTGATGCAGCCATAAAAAAGACATGTGTGGTAGTAGTTAATAGAAAATATTGATGACCATGACATAGTGACCTGGAGAATGGAAAGCTTATGAATCAGACTGACCTGAAAGGAGACAGTGGATAAGTCTGCCTTGATAGTTTAGTTTGGAATAGGAGTTCTCTTTAAAAAGAAGCTTCCAATTAGGTCCTTTTGCCACTCTGTGGTTTACTCTTTGGGAGTGCACAAACTGGATTCCTTACAGATTAAACCAGAGCTGTGGTTCAGGAATGCACCAATGCACTCCAGTTACTAATGGGCATTCAGTCCACAGGATCAACCTATAATTAGTACAAAGTCAGGCACCAACACAGGTAAGTGTGGGTGTTGAGTCTTTAGCACCCTTCCCATGTGCATAGTACATGCAAGGAAAAGCCTTTGAAACTGTTAGAGCCTTATGGAGTTGGCTGGTAGCCCTTGAATATTCTCCCTGGTTTGAGCCAAGAGTGCTGGGCTGGGGCCTCTTTCTGAATTTTATGTTAAACTGGTCACTTCAGCTCTCACCTACAATATACTAAACAGTTGAAGTGTACTTGACTTTCAAAAGCAAAACAATGGAAAACCAGACCAGAAAAATGACATTATCTAATTGACTTAAATAAGTGAGCTGGAACTAAGACCATTAAGGACGGTTTAGCTCCAGGCAGCAGAGACTAAACATTTGAATAACTCCAGGTTTGTGACTGTGGGCAGGGCACTTTTTTTGTTCTTCTCTTTCAGAGTAGCATTTTTCTGGATCTTTTTCCACAGTCAGCTGATTTTTCAATAACTTTGTTGTTCTGATTTTCCAACTGGGCTTCACAACTACTTTTAATCAATCAGATTAATTAGAAAAATTAATGAACCTGAATTGCAATAATATTTAGCCAAGCTCTATGAGTACAGTGCTCCCCAGACCTAAATGACTGTCTCATACAAAGATCACAGTCCACTGAATATCATTTAATTATCAACTATAGACAGTAGAATTTTGTTACCTTTGCTAACCAAGCACACCAAGTACATATCAAAATAAAACAAAAAATTTCCTGACTGGAGTCAGTCTAATTACCACAGAGACTGAAGCTTTAAAATATAGTTAGAGATGGGTGCAATTTAAATGTTCCATGATATCACATCCAAATACTGTTTCTTTAAAAATGATAAATTAATAACTATTCAAGTCTTAGGAAAATTGAGGAATATCTGATTTATAGAAATTTGAATTCAAAGTAAAATATGTGATACACACACAGTAGTTGAAATCCTTATATGCACAGGTATACTTATAGATGTGGGGAGTAAGAAAAAGGAAAACTGCTAAATTCTAAAAGCATGGAACCAGATCCCTCTCTGGTACATGAAGTACACCTTCTCAGTTAGGAAAAAAGGTATCTGCAGTCTTGTAAATTTTCAGTACATTTAAGTACCTTCAGAATAACCATTTGATTGCAATCTTCTAAAGTCTATCTGGGATAGCTAGAAGCCTTTTTAAATTATTTACAGATCACAGAAAAGAATTCAGTGCAGGCATAACCAAATCCCAGGCCAGGGCTCACTCCTGGGCTCAGATTCCTGCACCCCTGTGCAACAGCTTCATTTGAAGGCCACAGTTTCCATAACAATGGCACTCGGAGAAGCCTAATTTACACATTGCCACTGTGACACATTGTGTTATTCCTTGGAACACCAGGGTGCATTGCTCGTGTCACATTACATTTGTGACACAATTAAAGTCACTGGCTGAGTCTGACACAGTTTTATATGATTGTCACACGGTGTAGATTGTGTACTGAATGATCTAAAAAGTGATCAGAAAAAAAAAAAAGTAGTCCCAAAGCTGGCCTGGGAGTGAAATAGATGCTTAAGGTTAACTTTGTTAATTATGATATGGACACCTATACTGTATGAATGTCTATCTATGTATAAAAAAACAGGCATATGTGAGCATGTGGTTTGTTGCAGACAGATTTTTTTAAGTCTCCACCACTTACCACTTGTGCTGACCCTCACAGGACACTTTCCCTGGAGCCTGTTGAAGACATAAATGAACAAACCTTCACTGCCAAGTGTAATCTGATGGAATAAAGAAAGTGAATTACCATTAAACCTCAGACAAAACTGCCAATCCCATGGTAAATTAACCTGTGGAAACATATCCCCAACAAAATTGTGGGACCCTGCTGTTCAGAGCATTTGAGGCCATTCTGGCCACAATATGACGTTTTCACACTGGTGAACTTTAAACTCCCAACATACATGATTTCTGTTGCAGGAAAACTCCTTCTGCAGTTAACATTCTCCAAGGAATGAACCAGAGCACCTATGCAGGAGCATATTTCTAAACAATGATTACACAGGGAATCAAAAGTCCATATGTAGGCACTTAGGTTATATGCCCTAAAAAACCCAGTATGAACGACATCAACACCAGAAATTGATCTATTAAGAAAATCTCATTTAGAATGATTTTTAAGTCACCTTCTTAGGTGATTTAAAAATTTTTTACCAAACTTTAATGTAAAATTCTCTGAGGCAGTATGATGTCAAGTTCAAGTAAAATCAGGATTTTAGGAATAATACCTAATTAATAATTTCTAATACCCAATCAATAATTATGACAATGGCAAGGATAGCTTTGATCCAGCAGATAGCTAGTTCCTTTGACAAAAACCAGAAACTATTGCAGTGCTTTATGGAACATGTGATTTAGATGGAGAAGTTGTTATCTGCCATATATCAAACTTCTGAAATTTAATCCTAGCTTAACTGAAGTTGTTCAGAATTTGACATTGATGTTAACACAAGTTTTACTTCTAATCTATTTGTGATTAATAAAATCTTTTTTTCTTTGTGTACAAAGTAAACTAAAGTAGAAACGTTGCCAGTCTTTACTTTACAGATATATTTCATGCCATTTCTATCATACTGTAGTCAACTGAAAGAATATACATATTTTCACAGTGGACAAACCAAAAAGGACACAAATTACTGAGATTTTTATTTTTGGCATAACTAGCACTATTCAGAACATTTTTGTTGCTGCTTCTGTAACACAGGGATCAATATATGAAGATATTCTGCTACTATTAGGTCTTAAAGTAGCACGAATACTTAATTTTTGATAGTGAGAAAGTCAAGGTTTAAGAATTAAACTAAGCTAATTAATAACTAACTATTATATAACCTTATTATATAACTAACTATAACTAATAACTATTATCTAAGTTAATTAATATGCTTAATTGATAATGAGTACTTGATTAAAACCCTTTGAAGCCCAACATGAAACATTTAATTTATGCATTTCAAAACTATGAAGAGCAAAACTCTTCAAGGTAAATAAAAATCAAAGATTTGATATAAAGTTGAGGATTTGAACAGAAGTTCCATAATACTGATGCTGAACCAAACTTAAAAACATACTTTTAGTTCCCTTTTCTGTATGAAAACAGCACTTCATATCCATATATTTCTGTTGAAATTGATGCCACCATCATGCCCCTCTTTGTGCTTTGTGAGAAATTACTTTTCCTGTATTTCACAGTGTTTATACTGTTAGAACTGATGAGAAAGAGAACCAACCTGGAAGCTGGTTTAACTTACGAAGTTGGTTGAAATAAGAGTAGTGATGTGTGTATATCCATGTGTTGCTTATGCTCCATACACCTTTAAATTCTCCCAGTCACGCTCCTTGACTGCTTGTCAAGAATTATCTTTGGTTCCCTTAACCACCAGCACAACCCGAGTTAGTGCAAACCAGGCCAGTTTCATGCACACAGCACAGACTCATACAGATGGGCCAGTTGGAAGCAATAAATCTTCCTTACTCAGGAAAAAGTATTGGAAGGAATTCAAATATTGGAAGCAATAGATCTTCCTGCACTCCAGTTGTACTTGGGCTAATAATTATAGACAGAGCTTAGTAGATTGGAGAGAGTGGTTGGAGAAAGGCAATCTGCCTCAGGAAAAGATATGTATGAGAGAAGCACGTATGCAGGAGTGTGTGAGAGCCTCTGCATCACATTCCCCAGCACTGCCCGTTCCTGATGAGACTACAGAAAGACCACCTGGATCTGCACACTTGATCTCCAGCCATTAAAATCAGTGCTCAGATTTAGCTCCATAGGGAAATCGTGGGTGATACAGGACTCTTATGAGAAATGCTGAGTTCAGTGAAGTTTAGCAACTGTAGCCAGTTTTACAGTGCTTCCATTTTTAGATATAATACTTGCCAAGTAATTCCAAGCCATAAAACTTGAGTTGTATAACAGATATTAAGCAATATGGAAAATAAGGTAAGTACTCAGCTCACAGCTTGTCAGTAGTGCAGTTGCTGCAGATAGCAGGTTGTAGGAACAGCTATTTAGCCTCTCCCTTTTTTTTTAAAGTAGCAAAACATGCTGTCATATGAGAAATGATGAATCAGCTGATTATAGCTGATCAAATAGTAAGGAAAATTAATCATACATTTTTATTACAATAGTGTGTTTCCAACACAGACCTTTGTTTTTAAAAGGATCTGAATCAATGTTATTCTTTTGAATGAGTTTCAAACAGCAAACGCTCTTACTATTCTTTTTATAATGAATAAATACTTTTTGTTTGCAGGACCAGAATGAAATGTCTTCTTCCTAGAATGTAATAGAGCTTGTGCAGGGAAAGACTTTTAACAACTTGTGTTATTTTAATATGTATGCAAATCTGTAAATCCACTGTGCCTGCTAGCTTTAGAAAAGAAGATAGACTTTACAGATATTTCAACCAATTAGTACAGATACAGGTCAAATATGTGAACCTGCAAGACAGATGTAGGAAAAAATCAGGATTACATGTACTGTAAGGCTTATCCAAGTTAATGGCTTTGTCAGAGGGGAGCAAGTTGAAGACTAGGTTAGACATAAAACAGATCAACTCTATTAATCTAATTTAAAGGTTTTCAGAGGAAATAGAACAACACTGATGGATTTGTTAGTAGGATACCAAATCTAAATCCCTTCCAATCCACCACTGTTATTTTAGGCTCAGTCTTTAAAAATTATTCAGCTGACTTCGTGTGAGTTTGATCACTTTGTCTTATCTTCAAACTATCTATATTTTTACAAAATTCCTAAAGTCTGCTTCCATAAATAGACAGACTGATGACATTCCCTACAGGGAATATACATTGATCTATTGTTAAAAGTCTCCATTTTTTTTTATAAAACTATATAAATTGGCATTTCTCCAGCAGCTGATAATTCATAGGCTCAATAAGGAAAGGAGACAACTTTGCAAAGCTGCGTAGTGTAAAAAAGAAAAGCGTTTTCCCTCCTCTTGTTCCACAAAACTACCATATACAAAGAATTTGAGTATCCTTACCTGCTAGTTAAGAATAGCAACAGTGCAGATATATTCTGAAAGTGAGAACCTTGGTAGCTTGGGTTTACTGAAGGGTGAAGTACTGTTACTGTGACAATGGTTGGTTCCTTTCCAAATGTGTTTTTATGTGGAGGTAGTGAAGGCAATCAGCCTTTTCAGTGATGAATTACTGGCGTTTCCTTCAGGGTAATCCTATCCTTTCTTCTTTGCTTGGTTCAGGGACACATCAGTGACTATTTCAGGCCAGTCCAAATGGAGTGACTTAGTCTCCCTTTCATAAAACTGAAGCAAAGCTGTGTATGAGAATTCAAGCCAGGACAGAGCAGGAGGCTGGGAGTTCCTGTGTAGTGCTTAAGACCAGACTTGGAAGCCCATAGTCAGTAATACCTGTGCTCTGGTCCTGCCATACCAAAGTCATTGTTTAGGCCTGCCCTGAAACGTCTTCTCCAGCGAAACCACTTAGCCCAGAGATAGCTGGGCTTACCTCTGGCCAGCTTGTTCATATATTAAGGTCTCATTAAACTGTAAATTATATAAGCAACATTTACTGGTTCCCTATTTTAAGGAACAGTTTTCTAAGCAAAATTAATTCCTCCATTTACAAGGGATGAGGTCAACTGATATGGTACAAAAGACTGTGCTTTCAAGAGCACTTTAGTTCCATTAAGTGAGATACAGTAATAGACTAGGAAAAGCTTATGAATGATTTTCCAGTTGCATTCCTTTCACTGTCCCATTTTCTCTGTCAAACCTGTGATTCTCAGAAGAGGTCTTTACTGACAAGAATCAAGTCCCACTGCAAATGACAACTGTATTTTCTCGATTTCATTAGCGTCTCCAGCCAGCCAGCAAAACTGGCCACTTTGTAGTTTGTCATCGTCTCGGAAACTAATTTAACACTGCCCTATGAAATGACCCCTTACTAGAATGTACTGTATAACTGGCATGGCACATGGATTTTCCATCCCAGATATGGCAGAGATCATATAATCATAGAGGAAATAGTCAGAGTAGTGTCACGTCAGTCAGGGAGGAGGTTATTTTAACTCACACCAAAAATGCTTTGTGTATGCAACACAGAGGAGCATTTTCTTTCTCCTTGGACATAAGAGTCAGTAGTTTAAAAAGAAATCAATTATACACACCCACTGTTCATCAGTTGTCACCTCATCACAGGGTGAAAATTAGTTTTAGCAGTTCACTCAGATTGGGTGAAGGGCAGGTTGCAAGGATTTGGAAAAGCCAAGTGAAAGTAAAACAGATACAGCATTATGAGACAATATGTGGGGCCACAATTACACTTGGGCTGGGTAATATGCTGCTTTTTGATGGAAGCATGTTTACAATGTTTGTAAGTGGCAATCTGGGGAGGGAAACAGATGCTTGATTCATCCTTACATTTCCAGGGAAATCTTGAGGCTAGTTTGAAAGTTTTTAAAAATTCATTCTATTTTTTGAGTACTGTGTTGAAATTCTGTATTCATCTAAAAAGTTGGGCAATTATATCATTGATATGAGAAGTGAGCAGAGGGTTTTAACTGGAATTCTATAGACTGAAAAAAAAAGATAATTAAGCAGTAGCCTGAATATTCAAAAAAATTCTTTGAAATTTGGCATGTAAATTAAAATGAAGGGGTTTTAAGTGTGCTAAAGACAGATTGAGCATCTCACGATACTGACAGCGCCATCAATAATATATATTATCCAATATTATTATATAAAATAGAATAATATAAAATATACTCCAATTATTTAACTTTCTGGAAAAGTTTTCAACAGAATCTTAAAAACCTATGAGGCAGATATCTATCTCTGTCTTGCTTTCCTTCTTTTTATTTATTATGAAGGAGACAGAGAGGTAATATTCCACGTCTACTCATTCTCCTGGTGGAGAGGACAAGCCTCCTATCAGAGTCACAGTAGGTGACTGTACACATCTAAGGTCCCGTAATAGTAATTCTTTACTGTTCCCAAATAAATCCTAAATATTGATATATATTTTCAGATTTTGTGAACTCACTGTGGCATAACAGTGTCATTTACATGAGATGATGTCATCAAATGTCAAAAGATGAGCTTTAGCACTTTTTCAACATCCAATTAGAAAAGGAAGAGGAGCAGGTGTAAATTAAGGTTGTCAGTTTAGACCAAAACCAATCAGTACTGGGTTAGTACTCTATGAAGGACAACCAATTGAGCTTTTCCAGTCAAAGGGAGATCTGCTGCACTTCTCCATTCACTGCTACTTCATGGATACTCCAACAGGTTTGTAAAAACATGTATTTTATTAAATAAGCATTTCATACAGGATGTGTTGTGCTTTCTAAAAGGTCAAAATGGTGAAGACACAGGTCTCAGTAAAATACCAGTCATCACTTGTGTGAAAACTTTGCTGATACACATGTGCATGAGTGTACATTTACCATTAAATGAGAGAAATTGAATCAAATCTCAAAATGTTCTAAATTTTAAGAAGCAGAAATGTAAATCCTGCTCTAATCATGTAATTTGTACTAAAAAGCGGGTGAGGTAGGTAATAATAATAATTTCCTCTCCACTAGCAAAATGAGAAGATCTTAATCAGTGAAAAAAGTGCTAACTGATGAAGCCAAGATTGTAAGTTTTTTGATAGATTAATAATAGAAACTTAAAACCACTTTAGAATGTTTACCATTAATGCGGATAGCAGCGAGACAGTAATAGGAACTACTTAGCAATTCTTTCCTATAAGCATTTAACAGAGTATTGATCAGCTGTCCAGGTATTATCTGTGATTTTACATTAGCTTGTCTGATACTATGTTTCATTACAGCAAATTTTAACCCCAGGGCACTGGGGTATTGGGAACTACTTATAGTTAACAGGGAAAGGGAGCAGGAAAAAAGAAAGCACCATATATTTTGTGTGAGCTTTGGGAAGCAGAAAATTCTGACTGTAGATTTCAGAGCAATAATATAATTGCAGCTGGGGGGAAAAAGAAAAAGAAGGCCTGAAAACTGTTCAACATATTCTGTTCCCTTCCAATACAGTTACAAAGCTAATGACATCCAATAGGGTTTGATTCTCATCAAAAACCAAAAGACCCGTGCCCCTAATTCACCCAAGTGCTTTTGAATCCTTCCACTCTTGTGATTCCCAGTTTCCCAATGATCTGCCTGAGGCTCTACAAGAACTTCTTTATCTTTTTGAGCACAGGGTAAGTCAAGCAACCAGAACTAACAAACAGGTAGACTCCCTTTAGACAAGATTAGAGTGCTTTCCTGGCAAGAGCTGAAGAAGTGAGAGATCCCACCCACACTCAACTTTTGTTAAGTGCTCTTGTATGTGCAGAGTCAGGAAGCAGCTACTGAGGGAATCAGCAACAAGTACTGGCACAAACAGAACTGGCATTTCAGGCTCTTTTGTGTTGCTTACCACACTTACTTGGAATTTGGAAAAGCAGAGACATTTACTGCTGAACAAGATAACAGAAACAATTCACAGAGTATGCAGGAGTCCAAACTGTGTGAAACCTGACAACTATCTGAAAATTCACCTTGATAATTCCACAAGAAGATAAGACTGACATGGGAATAAAGGTAATAAGGGAGACTGTGCTGGAGACAACCCTTGAGACTGTCTGAAAAGTGTTAGAAATATCTACCCAATAAATTCCCGGAGAGTTGTTTTGCCACTGAATTAAGTTTCCTGGTGACTCTCTTGTACTTCTAACCAAGAGCAGATGCTGGGGAAGACAAAATAGGGAAAGCATAAAGAGAGCTGGACTGAGCCTTGAAAAGTTTCATAAAGGTTGATATCACTTGTATAAAAGTGATATTTTTGACACACTCATGACCTGCTCACAATCTTTGTATTTGTCAAGTTCTGATCATCTCTACTGTTGTTCCAGCAAAAGAGCTGTGATGGTGCAGAACACACACAATGGTGGTTTATGTGAGCAAGAGGATCACTGAAAGCAAGAGGTTTAGGGGTTGTTTTCTTTAGTTTTGCTAAAACCAAAAATGAGCTAGGTAAAATATTCTGGTTTATGGGAATATAACACATGCTTCATCTGGCTATAGTTTACAGAGAATCTTACAAACAGAATGGGAAAACTGGCATTTTCTTCTTCTTCTTGCTATTTTCCCCCATGATATATCAACATTCTTACCTTCTTCTTGGGAAAGCCCCTTCAAGAACTGGTGGCTGTTACCTTCCAAGTCTGCAAGAATTGAACATTGCTATGTGTGTTGTACTTTAAAAAATTTCTTATAACAAAGCACACATATTTGATCCTTTAAAAAAAGGTTTTATTAAATGTATAATTTAATAATGACTGCTAGACTATACTAAAATTTTTCATGGCATTTGCTGTACCTCGTGCAGTTTAGTTAACCTTTCCTTTATTTAGAAAAAAACTTTTGTTTTGTTTGGATTTAGCATAATTTAACTAGACTTTACTAAAAACTCCTTGTTATAAACCTTTTTTCCCCTCAGAGAATGCAAAGGTAAATGTTATCAGAGAGCATTTGGACAGCACATAAAAAAGCCTGTTGTATGGTTTGTGATACTACAAAGCCCTGAATATATGCTGGTTACTCCTTCAAGACTCTTGCTTCCTTTAACACTGGGCTGAGGAGCACAGTTGTGTGCCTCACCTAATCCACACTAATTCTATTGAGGACTGAATCTTCTTATGGACACTCAGAAAGGCAGAGTTCACTCCTCAGTTGCTATTTGATCCTGAGGACTACTGGTAATTTTATATGCTTTTTTTTTTCCTTTTCATAAAGCTTTTAATAAATTACTGAGTCAGTTATGGCAAGAGTAGGTATTTGGTGTATACCAGATGTTTTTGTGACATCTTGATCATGACTCCCTTGTTAATTTGCATGGTTATGTGGCGTGCAAGACTGGTAAGAACCTCAGAATTCTTCTGGGACTGTGAGGAGAATTGCCCTGTGAAACAGAACTTTAAGTTCTTTATCACATATAGGACAATTTAGGGGGAAAGTGAGTATATTAGCTTCTGTTACCACACTTTCACATAATCAGCTGGCACTCAAAGAGTATTTTACAGTAATTTATTGTAATGTCAGCTTGTGGTGGTCTGAGTTCTTTGCACGGTGCTCAGATATAGAGCAACAAAAAAAAATCTGGAAGGGAAGAAACCTTCATTCCAAGGTTTCATTATAAATACTGAACAAATATGGAAAGGATAAATAATTGATTTAAGAGGCGAAATGAACACTTTTTCTCACACAACAGCCTTGAAACTGTCAAAAGATTGGCATTGAGGCCTTGAATTCTTCATGTTCTTGGCTTCTCACAGCAAAAGGGTAGATGATTATTGGGGTTTGCGATATAGACAGTGTCTTAATCCAGAGGTCTGGGTATGGGTCAGCTATCTAAGTGCTGCCAGACTCTGGGACTTCATGCAGAATGGATGTGACCAGCCCAGAAAGCCTTTCTCCACTGTTGTGTAATGCAGGGGGTGCAGTCAATCATAGCTGACACTACCTGAGCTGTCCTGTACCTTATCTGTTCTCTACACATAAGGTCTGCACCAAGCCTATCTTAAAAGGGAATCTTCTCTCTCTTGACTACACACTGCTGTCACCTAGAGTTCAGGAACATCTGCTTATCTCCCCAGGGGCCTGACAACAAGCCTAGTGAGTCTTAATATACTGAAATTCCAAATACAGAAAACGCAGAAGTCAGCATAGTTTCATTCTAAAATGCTAACAGAGGAGTTACAGTATGCTTCTATGGTATAATCAGCCAACAAGGTGGTGGATATGCATATTAGCCTCTTGCACACCTCACAAAGCTTAACCCATGCTTGCCATTTCTCAAGAGAGCATCCTAACCACTAGCCTAAGGACAACTCAGGGATCTAGGGATTAGTGGCCTCACCTTTGGTAGCAGAAAAGTTGTCTGTTTTTGTCATACTCAAAGAACAACCTTTTCAAGGACAAGACACTTTGTTGTCTTCACAGAGAGGTGGAATTCAGACTGTGATGACGTCTAGACTTTATCTCACCCTGTTAACAGGTGAAAATCATAGGCACAGGTTTATCTTGAGTGACCTGATTCAAATTGCTCTCTGAGCACTGTTTGTGGTATTGTAACTATAACACTGTCAAGGTCAGAGTTAGTATCTCTGCAATGTTTGGATGCACCTGTTGAGGCCAGCACAGGCTGCTGCACTGTGCTCTAATTAGCTTCAATGAGAAGCTAATTTGGTGATAATTATCAAAGGATTGTCTTCTCAACTCTAAAAGCAGGACACGCTCATGGCTTCCATATGAACTTCCAGATCTGATCATCTCTTATCTACACAAGTGCAGTAAGGTAGTTAATACTGGGTAAATTACATGCTCGAGCATGTCTTCAGGATAGTCCATAGGATTGCACCTGCAAAGTTGTGACCTCTAGTCCCTACAAGTGCCTCAAGGTGAATTAAATTTTACTGTAAATATGTCTTTTTCCTTGAGGCCTAATAGAAACCAAAATTTGTGGGTGCAGAACCAGAATTAAAAACCAAACACCAACAAGATGATTCTCAGATTACAGACAATTTGTAGGGCCACAGATTGGATGCAGTCCCAAGTAACTCAGGTCTCATAGGTGACCCTGTGGTGCGCCAGAGGTTGACAGGACAGAGATCTGAGATCCCCTGAGATGTCCTTTCCCACCTGAACTATTCTTGTGAGTGTAAGTAGGTTTACCAGGGGATCCCTGAGAAACAGTAAATATTTACTTGCCAGTAACACTTTTGGATTTACTTTTTGAAGTAGAGTTGCACTTCAAGGAGATGCTGTCCTTACCCTAAGTATAGTTTCCCTATATCCCCACCCCAAATGGGAAGCAGATCATTAAGTTATTTAAATAATTGTCTTCTACTTTCAATAAAATTCTAATCTGTTCAGCGATTTTCTCTGGAAAACAACTCAGTCACAAACTGAAATGAAAAGAAAATACGGGGGAATACCATTCACTGGTGGCACAGAAGAGCAATTTGCTGAGCCTACTAATCCTTTCCCCCTCCTTCTCCAGAGAGCCGGTAAAAGATCAAGGCATAGAACCATTAGAAAATAAACAAGCACTACAGATTTTGTGGTAGGTGGGACCATCTGGACCCAGATGATGTCACCCTAAACAATCTGCCATCCAGTTGCAACTGGGAAGGTGAAAGAAGTCTTTTGTGACTCAGAGCTAAAAGGCTGAGATGACAATGGCTTGTAGGCTCCCTGATCCCAGTACGCAAAATAATTGTTATTTATTATTTTATTATTCCAGATAATGCCGGTGGACGTGGTCAGGCACCACCCTCTCTGTTCATGCTATCTGAATTGTGCCATGTGGTTGAAAAATGCCAGCTGAACTAATAGATGTGTGCTGGCTTTCTCTGCTATATTTCTGCTGACCAATCAAACCACAATCCAAGTTTTTCCTTGGCATTCATACAGACCACTAGAATGATCAGCATACAGTGTTCTGTGCCTCAGGATTTTCTCTAGCAGCAGATGGACCTGCTTGTGCCCTGGGAAAGGCCTTCTCTGTTTATGGCACAACTAAACACATAACCCTGAGATAATGTTGTAAAGCATGTATAATGAAGCAAAGCAGAACAGTTCTCAGCAGCCAACCATGAGTATGATCCAGTCCCATACAGCTGGTAGCATCTTATTATTTTCCGTTCTTAAAATATTCTTTTCAAGTGCTGCAGCGAGAAGGGTTGCTTTTGAAGGGCATATAGATTTACTGTTGAAACATTTAAGCTGGAAGCCATGAGAGTATTACCAGGAGTGAGGCTTGCTCACACCCTGGAGTTTTAAGACCAATCTTGAAAATGTTCTGAGCAACATCAGGAGCTAACACTTAACTTTCCGTGCAAGAACTGTCTTGTTGGTGTCATTAAGTTTTACCACACATAAATTGTTACCAATTAGGGCCTAAAGCTGCTTCAAACACCCCAGAATGCTGACTGACTAGTGAGAAGGCAGGCAATTCATTTGCAGCAACAATAGAAATACCATAGGATTTATGTGATACCTTGCTGTACTAGTCTTCCAATTGTGTGATTCATAGTCAGAATTAGAAATCACTAAAGAACACAGAAAGACAGAGAACAATGTCAGATATTCATCTGCTGTCAGCTGATGTCAATGCACTGTGCTTCCTGCTGCAAGGTAGTGATACATGAAGATAGGAATGATCCCAGCAGACCCACAAAATCAATGTATTATGTGAACCTGGACTATTTCAGGTTACAGGTCATTTATTTCTCAGATTCTATGTGAGTGTTTTTGGGCACAAAGTAGAGATTCCAAGGCATACTGATATAAAATATTCTGAAAGGAATAGGGAAGCATGAATGCCTTTGCAAGATCTTCCTGGTTACTGCTTAGATTATATTGCTCTGATAAAAAATACTTAAGCCATAATGGGCAAAGCAATTCCAAAAGTATTATTATAAAAAAATAATACTTTTACCCTGAGAAATGGTGATATTAGGTGAAGGCATGAGGTAAAAACAGCAGGTGTCAAATCTATTGCAAACAAAAAAGGCAAAACAGTAAATGAAAGAATTGAAATAAAGGCTTCATTATATTCAGTTTATGAGGGTGAAAATTTCCTTTTCTTGTGCAATCTCAAGAAAAAGTCCAGTCTAATAATCTTCCCAGCTAATCACCAAAGCACATTTCTTCTACCTTCTCTTTTTAGTTTTACGGTTTTCCAGTCCAGTAGTTGTTTAAAATGCATGCAATTATCTACTTGGTTATCTATTCTAATACATTGGATACAGTAAATCAATTTTGATTGTACTCACAGTTAGAAAGTTCCAGATGCCTCCATGCCTTAGCTGCTGTATTCCATTTCTGTGCTGGCATCCTGAAGCTGCAAATAAGAAAAAGCCAAGTGATACTTTGAAACGGAACAGAGATCACAGCAGAGTTGTGTGCATGTCCTGTCGCCTTTACACTGCCAACTTCCTCTTTGCATTCAGGGATCTTTATTCCCCTTAGTTCTTATTTTAAGCTGATAAACATATAGTTGGGCAAACTCTTGTTTTGACTCCAGCCTTCTATTTCTACAGTGCCCCCTGCAATTATAAAACCATTATTATTTTTACTTTATAGATATGCTACTTTGTTTTAAAACAAATAAAAGGTAAGAAGCAAAATATTGTTTCATCTTAGACTAGTTAGAACTTGCATTATATATCTGGGCAAGGATGTTCCCTTTGTTTCACTGCACACATCACAAGCACTAGAAGATGCAGTACCTCTGTTTTTAGTTCCCCAGTTACACAAGAAAGCAGCTACCTCCAGGTTCCTCTGGCAGGTGCACTAACTACAGGGTTACAGAACTGCACCAGAGGTCTTTTTTTCCCCTGTGAAGACTATTGGCTTCAGAAGAAGGAAGAGACCCAGACTGTTCAAGATCCTACAGTAGTTCAGTAGGAGTGGTGCTTGGGGAAGCAGGAGAACAGGTTTACATCCTTATCTGAATCAGAGAGATACAATATTGTATAACTATTTCACAAGTTGGTTTTCAGCTTAGGACAGTAGCTATAACTCTTGCATCTTCTATGTTATTTTTATGAATTTCTGAAGTGGACAGTCTATAATGAAGGTTGCTTAGGATTTAGTGACTGAATGTTTGAGCCCAGTAGCAAAAATATAAGTTATTTGTACATGTATCTGTATGGGTATAAAATTTAAGTTTTCCTGGTGGTACCTTCGGTGGGAATGATGCTCAGCCGGTAGCTGAGCATCATTTGGACAGACTGAATCCCTAAGGCCTGAAAGTTTTAGGAACTCTTAGATGCCTAAGTATCTTGAAAAATCTATGTTTTAAGAAAAGCCCATCATTAGCTTATTTGCTTCTTTAAGCATCTAAATATATTAGAAAATATGGTTCAGCTTACTCTGAAGTTTCCTTCAGGTGCTGTCTGCAGCTCTTGTTGGTAAGGGCTAGTCCAGACCATAATGGTTATTCCTTCTTCCCATCATAAATACCTCCACCTATTTATTAACCTTGTATTAAAGGATAGCTATCAACTGAATTTGTAGTTTAATCACTTATTTGCTTTCTGCTTCTGTCCCATAAGCACTTATTTTTTCATTTTTGATACATTTCTCAGAAACATCAAAACATTTTTTATTTGAAACTCGAAAGGCAGAAATTTTTCACTTTGAATTTTGAGATTGCATTTCATATATAAAATATTTCTTGTTGAAAAAAAAAAACCAAGAAAAAAAAACTGCACTGAAAAGATTAAATAACCTGCATGCAGAATTATGTTACTACACTAGCTCTGAGATACTGGAATAGTCAAAGCCCCACTGTTCTTGCAGGAGCCAAAAGGCAAGACATGCAACATGCTCTACGTAATACCTGACAACATGTGAACAGACACTTGGGTCTGCACATTCAGGCTTCACAATTTGGTGTTTTGCCATTGTTTTTCCTCAGAGGCAACTCACCTCAAAGAAAAAAACTCTAGAATGTTGCATTGTATTTACTACAAGTCATTGATATAAATAATCCTTTCATTTTCCAGAAAAAAAGTAAGTAAGAATGTGAATAGTTGGGCCTGTTTTGCTGTTGTTTTGATGGGGTGTTTTTTCCTTTCTTTTACAAAACAGGTACAAGAAAGATAATACAACAGTTTCCAGCCCTTCAGGGGTTGAATTTAGTCCAAACTTATAAGATGCACAGCATCATCTTGGCCAAAACACTTCCTAAGTTTGTCTTTTTGCTAAAATGAGGCCACCTAGAAGATTAAAAGCTTTCTTCTTTTTTTCTGCCTTAAAAAACATAATTACACTCTAATTTAAAACCCTAATTGAGTGCACTTGTATTGGTAAGATGTTCTTTTTCCCTTTAGGGACAGTATTCCTATTAGTCACACAAGCTGTCTAATCATTTCATGGTCTGTCCATTTCCCCACTCTATACCTTCATTATAAATGAGAAAATTAAAGCATTTTTTTTTTAAGAGTATCTCAATTATATCCTCATAAATTCAGCAAACGAACATTTTATTTTAAATAGTAAGCCACATCTTTAGCCATTGTAAATTATCATTACTTCCCTGATTTCAATGAACAAAAGATAACTTGCATCAGCTTAGACTCTGATGCATGAAGAGAAACTCAATGAAAAATTTTAAAAGTACATTGTTTTTTTCAAACTCAAGAATTTGAAGAACTCAAGAATCCTGCCTATAAAAGCATGCCAACCATACTCTTATCTTTAAGTTTATTAACGTTATAAGTTTTTTTCATTAAACAAAAATTGATGAAGTTGCACAAAATAATACTACACAAAATACCATGACTGACTCTTTCTGACTAAGGAGACCATAATTTTTCTTTAACTAGTGAGTTACAGAGTTTAGTTGTGTAAGTGACTCTATTTGAACTTTGATTTTGCAGTCAGATCAAGGGGAACCCTTGATGTTCTCTCTTTGTCCATAAGTCTATCTTTGCAATTTTTAAGCTTAGATTTATAGATCTGCTACCTAAGCAATTGGTGATGTTAGTGAAATGCTATAAAAATACACCTTTACAACCAGATCTTGCAGTTTTCCGATTACTTTGGGATGGTTATATCCACTTTGAGTCACAGGGACATTTTAATTCTGGGTTGTTAGGAGCCTACATAGTTTTTCTTCCACCAAATCACCTGGAATGCTGGTAAGGCTTGGGGAAAACAAGTATGTGAACTTTTAACTCATTTTCTAAAGCTAAAGAATTACTTCCAGCTTCTACAGCCATTGCATAGTCTTTGTAAAATAAAAGACATCTTAACATTTAAGAATTAGCTTTTATTATTTTGCATGCTATGCCTTCAGGCCTTAATTCATAAACATTATCTTTGTTCTAGGTTTAAATCTTTTAAGCAGAAACAAACTTAATTGCATATAGTGTATGGAAAATTTGGGGTTTAGCCACTAATCTGTGGCTTGTAATGAATTTGGATGGAAGGAATTCAAGGCTCTGAAGTATCATGTTTCCATTGACTCCAAGAGTTCTAGGATTTCTCAGTGAAAATCATCATTCACTTAAATAAAAGGCAAATTAGTGAATTTTTACAGTTTTTGAAATCTTTCATTTTTCTGTGTTTTTCTTTTGTAAATATTTTTCTATACATATTTCAGAGAAAAAGCCACCAATGAAATATTTATTGAAATTCATTGCTGATAAGCACTCATCTCTCAGTATTTTCTGCACTGGATGAAGAAAAAAGTACAGGTCATTGTTACTTCTATTAATCCTGCTTTCATTGTCTTTTAGGTTTAGAAACAAAAGATAAACAGAAATACACTTCCATGCAGAGGAACAGATTATGTTGGTAAACATGTGCATAACTCAGCTAACATCAGACTGGTTTCTCAGTTTCCACTAGCTGAGGATTTAGTTCACGAAATGTTGCTTTTCCAGTGACAGTAATTATTATGCCCCCTTCTACTCTGTCAGATTTGAAAGTATTGGGCCTTATCTTAAACAAACACGTCTGGTGGTGAATCTGAAAAGATGGCTTGTTTCAGACCCTGTACTCCCTTCCTCACATACATGGACCCTGAGGATGTTCAATACAATTAAGGAAAAATTCCAAGGCTGCAAGAAAGGCTCAAAATTAATATTATTTTAGAACACTAGCCCAAGGCTGCATTTTTAATTGAATTCATTGAATTTCAGCTAAGTAGGCAACTATCTTTCTGACCTGAGGGAGGCCTGTGTGTTGTAATAACACGAGTGTTATTAACAAAGCAGCTAACAGAGCACTGGAGACACAAAAGTTTAATATTTGTAGATGAAAAGAATACCTTTGATCGATATGATTTCTGATCAGTCATTTACAGCTCGCTGTTATGACCTCAGTGACCCTCACAGTTCTGCTGTATTAGAATTAATTGTCATAATGTGTAATTGCTCTGCGCCAATCGTTACCACACCCGCTGTACAGGGGCTGTTTGTCATCCCACTGTGCTTAATTAACAATGCAAAATCCTAACTCTATAAACAGCTTTGACTGCCTGAGTTCATGATGAATTGTTTGCTATTTAGTTATTATGATATTGTGCTGATGACCAGCTGGCAGTCGGATTAGAAGGAACTGGCTAAAGCCTGTTGGATATTTGTGGTAATGTCCCATGAACAAACCTAGCTGAATGGTTAGGAATTGAAAATGCTGAAATGTCACCAACTAGATATCTTTTGGGCATCCAGTGGCTCCATAAAAGCCGTTTAGAGGAACAGTTTAATTTTCATGTGTGAACAGGCTCATTTTGAAATTCCCTTGAAATTCACAGGAAGTACCTTTTAGATTAAGTTTGATAGAGGATGAAATACCAGATGAGCTTGTGTCAGAAGCAGCACTGAGGAGGGAATTCATAGAAAACACTGACAAGTCCTAATACTCTGGAATATTGTATTTTTTTCCAGTAGTTATCTACGTAAAGTCAAGTTCACTAGGTTGCAATAACCAGTAAGAGCACAAAAGATGGAGTCTGGGTCTACTTTTAGAAATAACTTGAAAACTTGCAGGATCTCTATCCTTGCCACTCCCTCCCCTCTTTCAAACAAACTACAATTTGTTGGGGCCTTGAAATACTACTGTGAATAAAAGCCAAAACCAATCAAACAAACAAAAAAAAAAATCCAAAAAAACCAACCAACCAACCAAAAACAAAAAAAAAAAACCAAACCACCAAAATTCTGAATTAATAGTAAAAGAAAACAAGAAACATAAGGTGGAAAGTGGGCACTTGTCTACTTATATCTCAAGCACACACTTACTTGTGAAACTGGCTCAATCAGTGTTGGGTTCTTGGTCACATCATAGCAACATCTGCCTCTGCAGGTTTTTTTCTTGGGAGCTGCAAATGAGTAACAGCTAAAAATGAAAGCCATTGTAGTGACATCACTGTGCAGCCATCACAGACAGAAATGCACTTCAACGGTTCTCAACTGCAGTGTACTTCTAAAACTGAAACCTAGGATTCCTAATAATGTCTATATCTCATTCCTAGGCACGTTTATTATCCAGAAAGAAGTGACACTTTCCAATAGCCTGCTTGGATACAACAATGAAAAACTTGGCTTCGATTCCATGTGGGGAACATGTAAGTGAGAAAAACTTGGAAACATCTGTGAGAGGGGTTTTGACACTGCCTGTTCCTATGTTGTTCCTGTGACATTAGCAATCATCTAAAATTACCACAAATAGGCTTTCAGTCTTGAGCTCCTGGCAAAGAGCAGTTCTGTCATTATTTCAGACTGAATGGGAATTTTTAAGGCAAATAAAGTTCCTGTAAGCCTAGTAATGGCAGTGGCAGGGTATGGAGGGGCACCTTTTCTCCCTGTGCCAGCTTCAAAAGACACATCACCATGCATGTGGCATTGTGGGATTTTTTGGCATCGTCTCTCTTCTCGCTCAGGCAGCTCTCATTCTCATTCCAGGTGTGATGGATTCAAGGCACCTGAGTAGCTTCTATTTATCACTGTTATGACAGTACAGAAACACACTACACAGCTTGGCAATGGCATCCTTGCTCAGCACGGTGAATGTTTTTTAAAGCCTTAAAATCTATAGAAGGTATTAAGCTGTTATGGATCTGCCACAGAATGCAGTTAAATGTATTCTGTGTATTTCTTCTGCAAAACAGACTATAGAGCAGAATATAACTTTTCATTTATTTCAAATAGGACAAGATTTCATAGGCAGAGATCATACAACTGAAATCCTGAAGGTTTATGCTGTGTGTGTCAAGCTGCAGTTCTGCATATCTGAAACATGACAGAAATTTAAATTATGTGTTTTAAAATATCAGAATATGGCAACTGTAATGAAAAATAGGAAAACTGTGTTGCTGGCTTCTTCCTGTAACTTCTGTGTGTAGAAACTGAACCAAACAATAAAGGATTATTGTGTCAAGCTACTTTTGTAATGTGCTTGAAATCCTCAGGTAAAAAAGTTTCTTCCTCCTGATTATTTACTGCTCATTGTTTGTGAATGATCATCTCTCATCCATAACTTAGAGCAGGGTTTCCTATCTTTCCTGATGGAGAGAATATGTATTTTTTTACCATGACAACCAAAGGCCATAAAGCAGATACAAATTCCCACCCCACTGGTACAACACTCAGTGGAAGTACTCGTGGTGTGACTGTCCCTGCTCAAATCAACTGTACTGTGAAGGAATTCAACTGATGGCCAAAAGGAATGTCTCACCTAAGGCTTAGGAACAAGGAGAGAGGAACACTGGGAAGGAGGGTGACTTCTGCCACAACCCACTCTGAGCTACTCTTTTATACCGCAAAATGCAGCTGCTATTTTGAACAATATCACTAATGCAAAGTAGGAGACACATATTGTAATTTTGGCTTGGTTTTGGTGATGTTGTTATTATTATTATTTTTCATGAACCAGTCAAATTTCTTAGGTTAGATAATTATCCCATGGCTTGGCCTTGCTTTCACACTGCGTTGGACTGGAACAGGCGCAAGCGCAGCAGCAAATGACACACTCTGTACTTTCAAGATGGATTTGAGCCAGAATGATTCACAACTATGTTTAGGAAGCTTTGGAGATTCAAAACACTTTCATAAACATGCATCAGTCACTCATCTACTAGCTAACAACAAATAAGAAAACATGTAACTGCAAAGACAGTATTTGGATATCAATCCTGAAAATATTTGTGAATTGTTCTTTGCCTTATTTAGCCAGTCTTATCTGCATTAAGTTTCTTTGCAAATAGTACTACAATGAAAGATCTGTCTTACTATTCAGTCACAACTATTTTGTGATTCTGGTAGCTTTACAGCTTTTCCTGATGCTTGCATATTTGTATGTAACATTCATTCCTGCACTTGTATAGAAATATTTCCCCTGATTCATCGGTGTAAAGCGAGCTGGCTCATTAGACAACTGAAATTACTCACTCAGTATTTCTGATGCAGTTGATATGCTATTTCTGTTTTGTTTATTGACATTTTCACACCTTTTGAAATAAAACCATGTTAATAAAGTTATTATCTTTCTTGAGATAATGAGTAGCTTGTTGTGATTTTTGCCTTTAATTTGTTTGCAGAAGCAATATTTCCAACAAAGGTCCAATTCAGCAGTTGTCTGATTTCTTCCCTTGATCTCAAGCTAGTCAACACTGCCAAAACAGCATGACTGGGATTACTAATTCAAAATTTTCCAGTATCAACCCAACCAGGCAATCTACATTCTGTAGTTCAGCCATATTTCTGAGCTGCTTGATACACTAATGTATTTTCATTTAGACCATACTCATGCAAAACACTGAGCCCACATGCCATGCCACCTAGTCAAAAACTCCATGAATTTAAATAAGCCTAGAGAATAATGTTTCTGAAAAGCAGGTTTTAATAACTGTCCTTTCTATGAGCATCTATTTTTTTAAGCAAAGACCCATCCTGTTGTAAAAATACTTGTACATTTTTTAGAAACTTTGAAATAAATTCTGAAGTTTGGACTAGTTTTTAATAACTCTTTGTTTTAGAGAGATTTCGACAAAGGTGGCAGTGGTCAGAATGTGGTCCTATTTTTTTCAGTATGAAAAACAACTTGCTTGATTCAGCAAATAATAAATTTATTTCTTTTATCTCTCCTTTTTATGATGACAAGAAATTACAGCCTTCTTTATTTTACTTCTTTTAATAACAAAATGCAGTAATGCAAACTCATAATCAGCTTTCAATCTAGTAGTAAGAAATAGGAATCCCATTATTATTATTAATTCAAATAAAAAATTCCATTTGTTCAGAAATAACAAAATAACCTGAAAAGCTATAAACCCAGGTATAATAGTGCTTTACTTAGAATTACTCCAAACAATCTTCTAACCTCCATTTATTTATCAACATCTCAGGTATAAAGTGCATACTTTTGCTGATCATTTCTCCTATAACAATAGACTGTGTTATATTATGTTAAAGGAATGCCATGAAAAATTGAAGGAGGGTAGTGAACGTACCATTAAACATTGGCAGTCCTGAGATATCTGAATATCTTTACAGATTATCAATATATAATATGACTGAGGGTTAAAGCAGCACACAGTGGGGAAACTGCCCCAAGTGGATGAAAAGAGGTTGTTTAGACACCAAACAAACATATCAGATTTATCACATCTTAACTCCCTAGTGAGAAACATGCCATTGTCTCCTGTAAACAGGATTGGAGTATAAAAATGCTTTGTTTTACTCTTGGGTTTTACTCGTTTGGTCTCTATCAGGTCAAAACACAGAATGAGAAAAATTTGCACTGAACAACCATATAAATACATACCCCTGATTTATAGGACAAGCACTTCTTTTTTGTTTATATTTTGGCCATTTCTCTTAACTTTCTTGAGATCTAAATTAGTACCAGTCAAAATTAATAAGACCATAGCTTAAGGCTGTATATCATCTTACCAGGTTTGAATCTGACAAATTTTATAAAATAGCTTCTTAGACAATTATTAATATATGTCATATCAGAACTCTGCACATTTTGTTTCATTTCATTTGAATTTAGAAATTTGGGGCTAGATTTCTAGAGCTAATTGAATACTTAAGCCTAATTGGGCACATAAAATTAATTAGATCATATTGAAGCCAAACATTGCACATGGTTATTGCTTTCTGTTTGTCGTGCTTACTTCTTCTTGTCTGGAAAGAAGTTGATATGTTAATATATTTCTAATGACTGCACTTAACACTAGGCAGACTGCTGGTTTCAAAAACATCAACTACCAACACTAAGTAGGTTTCCTCTTTTTGTGAAAGTTCTGGAATCGTTCACTGGTACTTTTCTCTTACGTGAGAATTCAGAGTGCCCTGATCCAGCTATGCTCAAGTATTCCTGCAGATTCCTCTCAAGCATTAGTTACAAGTGTGGGGAAAGAAAATCTACACAAACCAATCCCAGAGGTATTCAATGGAATGCTTCAAGTGTCCCTGTCTCCTGGCTCTGACAGCCTCACCAGAAACCTGTTAAGGTAAACATGAGCACTTTTAGCTACATTCAACTTTCAGTGAGCTCTAAGGGGAATGGACTTTGGATGATGACCAAGATTACATTTTGGATCACAACATGATTATTTTCCACTGACAGAGTCCCTCCCAGTCTGTGCAGCAGCCAAGTTACTATTCAGCTGAAATCCCTGCTCCAGCTTTTAACCAGGACACTGATGCAAAATTGACATAATTCTATTAAGGCTAACTCAAATTTAAACCTGCTTAGAATTTATTTTTGGGATCACTATGAGAATACTATCATGACTGAAGTCCAAGTTATGATGATAAAAATGTTATGAGTGCCTGACATTTTTATAAATAACTCAAGTTTGAATTGTATTGCTTTATAACATAAGCACATTTGCAGACATGTATGGGGTGGTGGTGGGTTTTTCTTTGGTTGTTTTTTTCTTGCTTTACTTTTTAGTCATATCTAGTAATCACAAACACAAATATTAGCTGCCTGAGAAATTTTTAAAATATAGCTGCATACAAATTTTACAGCAAACACAGTATTGATATTGTTTGCTTTAGGCCTAAGTTAAACTCAAGTCCCTTCAGAATTTACAAATCAATACCTTAATCAGACCTAAGCAGGCAATAGACTAATTCTATATTATTAATTGTGATGTGTATAAATCAAAAATGAAATTCAGAGATATGAAATTGGGGTGTGAGACACACAAATCCTTTTAATTTACCTATATTTCTTTTAGAGAGCAGTGTTTAATACCACCTGGCTGTGACTACTGAAACCCACAGGCTGTCTTGTCAGGATCAATGGACTACTCCCACACAATGGAGGGCACAAATCACCCATGTTCTACTTACATAGGATTTAATCTTTTGTACCATAAAATAAACCCTGGAAACAGTAAAACCTCAATCCCATTATGAGCATATTTACTTATGAAGAGTTCAAAGAGTGACTCTGTCCTTGTAAGGCTCTTGAAGTTTCAGCTGGATATTTTCGTAAAGGAGTGAGAGAAATTATTTATGGAACAGATACATTAGTATTCCATACAACTATTTCTTTAAGTTCTATTTGTTTTTCTGTTGATACTGTAGAGATATCAGTCATAAACAAACTACTGTCAAAATATTTTTTCTCTAGATGTAGCAATGATGAGGAGAGCGAGTGGTTTGAGAAGGCAGAGGACAGTTGCTGAATTGCTTTGCTACATCTGCATTCACAAACTCCTGCATTCTGTGAAACTCTGTAGGCAGCTGAAGGCATCAGTGAACTGAGAGAGAGCTGTGTAGGAGTAAAGCAAAAAACGAAGTGAAGCAAGAAATTCATATCTAGATGGAGATGCTTGATAGTACTATAATGAATGTAGCCATCTAATGGAGATTTTATGGCAAGGGAAAAGCTGTTTGTATGAGTGAGAAGATAATTCTGACAGAAAAAACATGCGGGAAAATTCTTCATCATGAAGTGCACATATCCTCTTGGTCTTAGTTACACTAATGGATTCTAAACCCGATATTTATCTCCTTCAGGGTTATGTGTAATTATTGTATCAGTGTGTGTGCACACACATATGTGTTTGTGCATACATACACTTCTGAAAATAAATATACTGGGTTAGATAGTTACAATTTCTTTCTTTTATTGTTTTGTGCTGGCTGATACTTAATGTTTAAAGGTCAAGCTGCTAGAAGATATAATGCTAACAACAGTGGCAGAAACTGCTGAGATAGCAGAAGTTAGGAAAATATTTCTCTAAATGCTTCTATTTGTTACCCTGTCTAATACATAAAAGGCTCAAAGCAATCACAGAGGAGATGAGTGTGGTGACCCCCACATGCAATAACTGTGTGCTGTAAACCTTTTGAAAGTCACAGGATCAGTTTGTGTTGGTGACTATGGCAATTGCCACAGTGACTATGGCACTGCCACAGTTCATGTGCTAAAAGAGATGATGGAAAAATGAGCCCATTTTTCCCAGTTCTAAAATGGGATTTGATTCAGCTTCTAGGCCTGTATCCTAGAACTGGATGTTGCTCTAGGATTATGAGTACTTTTTGATATGATTTCATAAGGATGAGCATATCCACAAAACTGGCCAAAGATTTACAAGATACAACTGGAACTAAAAGAGTCACAAAGTTACAGCTCTAGAGTAAGGTCCCTGCCAAAACTGCAGAATGAAAACAAAATGGTTTTCTGATGTTGGAATACAATCTGTAATTCTGTAGGCATGAATATTTATAAACTAGTATTAACAATATTGCTGCTCGGAGTAACAGATTTATTTGAAGGAGGAAACAATTGTTTAATTATAAAAAATGTTTAAATGAAAAAAGTTCATTATTTAATTCACAGCTGGTATAGCAAAACTTTGTTGACTACAGGTTTTTAATTTAATATTGTCAGTTTCTCCTGGACAATGTTACAGAATTTATTTTATAAAACTTCATTTAACCGATCAATACGAAAATCAAGAAAACTTTTTACCTCTGAATTCTAAAAGAAAAGTGCTGCCCTATATTGTACAGTGCTGTAAATCAAATAGAAATTGCTTGCTGTTTGACTACAATTCTTTTGCAGAAAAAACCTGGTCTATTAAATAATGAAAGGTATTGGTACAAACCAAGTGGAAATTAATGTTTAAAATTGGCATATATTTACTGAGATGAAACAGATTGTATTTAATGTATATAAAAATTTATTCCATAAACAAAACATGATAAGTTTGCATGTTTAATTATTGTGAAAAGCATGAGTATAATCCTAAATCTGAGTGCTGAAATTTGTTTTGAATTATTTACTTTGTCCTTGAAACATTGGCATCATGGATTTCAAAGAGTGACACAAAAAAATTACTGTCCTTTCAAGATAATTTTACAGTTTTGGAAAAATACTACTAAAATCAAATTAGCTATTCCTCAGTGATCTGTCATAAAAATATTCATGCACATATTGACACATAGTCTCTACATACGTCATAAAAAATACAAATGTCATACCACAAAGGCTGTTATAACACAAAAGGACAACACTTTTCGGTTGTACTGTGAAACAATAGGTTCCTTAGGACAGGAATTAGATGTCAGCTACCTTTCTCTGAGTAGCTTTTTTAAAAAGTATTTGTAAAATCAGATGCAACAACCATCTCTCACTAATAACTGAGTAACATCCTGTCCATATGTGCTCCCACACTGCTGCAGCACATGTGCTGCAAAACAAGGATACTTTCATTATTTTTATTTTTGGGGGTTTTTTTTGGCACTTGTTCCAAGCTTTGCTACATGTATACACACAGTAAATTACTCAGTTTTTTACCAAGTGTAGTTGTTAATAAAGCAGTGACACCAAGAGTGCCAAGAGAAAGGGCAATACTGAGGGAATACCCACACACTGCATATGGGTTACATGTCTCTAACCATGTGATGTGCCCAGTGACACCCTTGCCAGTATCACGCTCTGAATATACACTTGTACATGTTTCTCAGGGACATCTTGCCACGTTCATGTAGCTCCTTCAAAACCAGAAGACACAAGACACAGAGGAAGCACTTGGGCAAGTAACAACCACAGCAAGCCCATCCTGATGAACACACCGACTCTCCAGGCACTGTGAGGAAAATCCACTGAATCCCACCAGCACAGCTGGTGAAACATTACTAATAATGTGCCTACTGAGGAAAGGATATTTTCCATTTAATGTGCCTGTGTGTCCTTGTGCCCACTTCCGTCTGGAATGTTAAATTTTTGGAGAGCCATGACTTGTTATGAGTTGGGGTGTTTTGTTGTGTAGCCACAGGGCCAGTGTGTGTATGGGCAGCCACCAAAGCCTGATCCATTCCCTGACTTCCCAACCAAAACTGCTGGGAAGCTGGCAGTTACACAGTCCTTTGCAGCCTGTTTTGGTTTGTTGCAACTCCCTCAGCGTGATGGAAACCAGGGCTGCTTCCCAGTCTCCAGCTCAGTGTTTGCAGCTCTGCAGAAGCCTGTGCTGGACAAAGCCTGGGGCAATGGCCTGAGGACACACTGCTCTTGTCCCCACAGGGTGGCACAGCCCCAGCACGGGCTGGTCAGGAGCTCCTCTGTGTCACAGCTTTTCCTTCCTGATATCCGTGTGCAGATACAGCCTGCAAAGCCCTGATTTCCACCAGCAAAATCCCCTGTCTCACAAGCATTCCTGAGTAATTTCCTAGTCAGTAAGACCGTAAATCAAAGTGCTTTGCACTTTGATACCTCTGCCTCAAAAGATCATACTCTCCACAGAGATAACGTACGTAGGAAATATCTATGGTGCCTGGCATGTAACATGAGTGAAAACAGTAATGCCAGTAACTCTATACAATCCCTGACACTTTATCATGTTAGAAAATCCTTGTTAAGGATACAAAATGTACCAGTAAAAGTTAGGAAACTTAATTCTGCCTTCCTGTACAGATAAAATATTCTTGGATTTCATGACCTCCTGTCTTTTCTTGCACTACTTCAATCAATTTACAGGATAGACTCAATATTCAACAGATAATAGGAGCACTAATTTATATTCTTCCCCCTCTCATCCTCACTATTTAATTGTCTGATTAAGAGAAATCCACTATAGGTCATCTTCCAGTTTTCTTGCATCAATTTTTAGTATTGTAAAATCTACCAGATGATGTAATAAAACACATATCTGTATAATTGCAGGCATCAGAGCCTACTTTCCATTTACTACCTTAGCATTTTCTACTATCTCTACTTTGTGAAGAGATTCCTGGCCCGGGTAAATATTAAAATACCAAAATGTTATTAGTTGTGGCTGAGAAGTTGTAAACCCCTACTGTACATTAAGTGAATTAGAGAAACAAAGTTTGAAGACTGTCCACTGGCAAGACTAACAGGAGTGAACTGCAAGCACATTCACAGTACTTAACAAGACTACATTGATTTTACATGCAAACATTTTCTGCTGTGTAGCCTTTAACACGTTTTAAATCTGATTCAGATCTTACCAAAGTTAATGGGAATTTCTGCACTGGCTGATATCATACTTTGCATGAAGCCATTCTTACAGCTCACTAATTTACTGCATCTGACCCTAAAGTTTTAACATTCCTACTCTTCTCCTTTTAAAGAACTTGATTAGATATAAATTGTTGAAACTTATGCTCTAAATCTGTAATGAAGATGCCCACTTAGGTTCCATATTTTTATTTACACAAGGGTCTGCCACTTAAGAGCATTTGACAGTATTTCCAAATGTAAATTTAACAAATACATCCTTTCTTATTTTTTAAATTTAATTCCTGCTGAAACAATGGAAATCAATCAAAGAAAGTATAATCTTAATTATTCTTTAGTAGAAATGATTCAAAAGCAAGGACTATATTTAATGGACTAGATTTAGGTTATTTTATGATACTGTAAATTTATTGACTGAAGCAGAGATGCACTAATTTAAACCAACTGAGTTCTCTCTCAGTCTTGCCATTGACTTTCACACATCTGTCAGTGAAAAAATAAAAGAATGATGTTCCAAAATATGGACATGTTTCAGACTTTTTAACTTATCAGAGGATGCTTATTCTGATAACTCATCCAGAATATCTTCTAATCTTTATCACATGGAAGGATGAAGATAAAAAAAATGCCAATACTCCTTATCATTCACCTCTAAAAATGCCAATTTACATACAATTAGCAGTTACAGACTTCTGACCTATGCTTAGAATTGGAAGTGGAAGAGTCCTTGTGCCTTCTTTTTGCATTTTGCTCACTGATATACAGCTAGTAAGAATCTCACTCTTAGCAGATCTATAATTCATATTCATATTCTTTCATGAAGTTACAAAAAATCTTAATTTTCAATTTTCATATATATATTCTAAACTCAGGAACTGGGAAGCTTAATAAACAGCAACAGAAACTGAATTTTAATTCTATGAGAATTAACATTTATGGATACAAAATTAAAATGCATAAAATCAGCCAAATTCCTGCTTAAGAAATGATCATGCCTTTTGAGCAAATGTAAAGGAATTAGAGTTATTTATCATCTAATGAGAAAAATCAGAGTATGGTTCATTTCTTTCATTTCAATGAGGAGTGTGAGGATGAAACCTAGGCTTGTGCTGGCACCAGGATGACTGAGGCTAAGAGCAATCAAAAAAGTGAAAACAGAAGAGCTAGACACAAGGGAAGAATACAATTAAGTTGCATAGGAAACTAAGACATCTTTGAGGAAAGAAGAATGATCTATGAAATGAAATTAAACAGCCTATAGACTGGGATCAAAAGACCCACCAGATAAGTGCTCCCCTGAAAGGCCAAAAAAAGGGTAGTTGAAGAATGTAGTTGATGGATGAAACCTTGCAATGGAGTGGCAAGTGCAAGATGAAGGAAAGTGAAAAGGAGATGCAACTCAGATGTAACTCAGAAAGCTGAGTACAATAAAAGAAAGAGATAACGAGATAAAGATCAAAGAAAGGGACAAGGAGAAAGCATATCTTGAGAAATGAGGATCAAAGAACGAGGCATTAAAAGGATGACATTAAAAGGAAATGGATTTAGCCACAGCTCACCTGGAAAATCTAGTGACATCTAGATGTACAGACATTTTAAAAGAAATGACAATATATTTATCTGAGTAACTTCTATACTAATATTAAAATATGGAGAGAAAGAGTAGGCTGAGGAAAGTCAGTGAACTACAGACACTTGAACTGGGTTGCCTAAGTGGGAAACTAAATTTAAGAACACAAAAATTAAACTTTAAAATATAATGGGTAAACTTTTGTGATAAAACATATACTGTTGAAAAGTACTAAAGAAAGATGGCTTTAGTACATAAAGAATGAGTCTGTAAAGCATGAAGGAAATAAATTAACATTTTCAAAAACCAGGAAGGACTGGTTGAGCAGATGCAGAAAAAAAAATATGATATAAAATATGTACAGACTACAACCTCTGTGAAACGTGTGCAAGACTTAAAGCAGCAAAAATGAGATTTGGGGCAATAATCACTTCTGGACTGACAGAAAAAAAAATAAGAAAATAAACCCTTGCAGGAATGGGTTACACAAGAATGGGATACTCCCTACCTTGTCCAGAGTTTGTATTTCATTGGTACTGTAGTAAACCCAGTCAACAAGATCTCCTACTAACGTCACTCATTCTGTACACCTTTACAGTTTTAGGAACACATCAAAAGGAAAGAAAAAAAGGAAAAGGATTAAAAAACCTGGAAAGTTCGCATCTAACATGCCTATAACATTCAGTGATTTCCCTAGTGGTCTTTGAGTTCACTCTGGGTGGCATATTGTTAGTTTAGGGCAAGTCTTCTGCTGGAGGTCAGGGTTTTAATTTCATATTCTGGCCCAACTCAATGTTCAGTTGGGCTGTTTTGCTGTGTAATCTTCTGCTAAGAGCACTGTGTGTTGTTAGTGTTAAAAAAATATGTTGCTCATGGATATATAAGGCATAGAATTCCTCTATAAATGTCTCTTGCTAGAGGTGTTGAAAATGTGGCCCAGTTTGTCAAAAACACAGCTGCTTTCCTTGGGGTTTCAGAATGCTCATAACAAATAGACTTTCTGATGAATTTGTGAGAACACCCTGAGGAAAACAGCTGCATTATTACAGAACTCATGAAATCTCAGACGAGTCTGAACTATTGTATTTTAAAGGACTGCTACTTTAAAGCCTTTTTAGTTTCAAGTAATACGATTATTCTATTTGGTTTCTAAAAAGACATTTTAAGGAACATATGACAGTGGTTCTCTCTAGCTGACTGGGACAAAACTGTTAACATTGAAAGACCTTGACTGTTCAAACAGGGACAAATCAGTGTGCTACACCCAAAAAATAGTGGTGGTTTGTGCTGCTGTCTGTGGCTTCTGCAGACAATCAGCAATTGGACTGGGAATGAACCAGCCCAAAAGGCTGGTTAGGCAGTTAGGTAGTACCACCCATCTCTATCTACACATGTAAGTCAACAATCCAAAGCCCACTTCAGGGCTGAAGTTCCTTATAGCAAGTTCTCTGTGAGGAAAACTTATTACCTTCTTCTCTAGACCTTGCATAATATTTACTTAAATAGTGGGAGCAATCAGTGCATTTATTCACAGAGCAATGAAACTAAGATCTAGGACACTTCTCCTTCAGTTGTGCTTTGTTTCTTATGTGGTCTTTTCACATACACTAGCACTTCCTTAATGCCCAGGTATCTGTGCCTGCAGGTACAAGAGAGTGCTTCTAACCCTCTTCACAAGATATATTACAGTGAGCACACTCAGTCCTTGGAGATGCTGTATCTCTGCTAAAAGAGCCTTGATAGGAATTGGCACTGGATCCTACTTGAGCACATCCGTGTTCATGGCTGCTTGTGTTTACAGAGCTCCATAAAAAATACTAATGGAAGGAAGAATTCGGGGTGATGTTCCAGAATTGTTTAGTACTTTGGGTTATCAAAGCCATAATTTATAAAGCAGTTGCAGATTCTGCAGTTAAAGAATGCTCTGGAAGTGCAAACTGGTCTTTGCAGTAAGGAATTAGTTCTGCTAAGTTTTGAAAGGAATGCTGTTTGGCTTAAGCAGATAGATTATTATTGACAAAGTTTATGCCTCTGTCTATAAATTCAGAAACTCTATGGGCAAAAGAAAAAAGACTGATGAAAGATTGTAAAATCACTTGTTTCTAAATATGCCCTAAAACATATCTGACAGTGGTCGTTCACAGAATCATTTAGTTTGGAAAGGACCTCAAAGATCGTCGAGTCCAACCTTTGACCACCTTGTCAATTAGATCATGGCACTAAATGCCATCCTCAGTTGTTGCTTGAACTCCTCCAGGGATGGTGACTCCCTGGGCAGTCCATTCCAATGTTTAGCAACCCTTTCCATGAAGAAATTCCTCCTTACATCCAACCCCAATCTCCCCGGGCACAGCTTACACTTTATGAACAAGATAAAAAATAGCCAGGAAATAAATTATGTTATTTTATTTATATACAATCTATTTAATTAATTTACAACCAACAGGAGAATTAAATGGCTGTGGGTCTCTGTCATGTCAGACAGGAAACTTATTCAAGAACAGTGATCTTGAGTCTGATCATTAAAATTGAGCCAACTATAAATCATATTGTGCTGTTACAAAGTCTGGCATCATAATGCTTTGTCGTGCTGAAGTTGTTTAATTTAATCAGTCTGATACCATATCTTGGCTCCCAACAGTATGGATTTGGCAGGTAGACTTTATAACTAGTGCAGGTGCAAATTCCATGACCTAAATTGCTACTGTAAGTTACTGTACTTCACTGCCTATTTTATTTTAAGCTTGGTTCTTTTTACACAGTCACGTGTCATTTTGCAAATATATCTCTGCAGACCATTTTTCAGTTCCTAGTGGAGTGAAAAAATTCTAGAAATATCATAAACAGAAGAATTCCAGGAAAGGACCGTGATGAGCAAATACCTAGAAAACATTTGAATTTTCCCACAAAGGTTTTAGATCAAGGGACTCTCAGAGAGCACACATACATACAAATTTAGAAAGTACTAGGGAACTGTTAGAATGCTTCAGAAAAAGTCCCAAGAAGCAACTTTAAAATCCTCAAATGCAGTGCAAAATTCCCCAAAAGTGCACTGAAACTCCTAAATTGCTCATTGAATGTCCTATAAAATTTCTACCTTAGCGAAATTTTACAAAGCACAGTGAATTTCCTCAAAACCCTTCAGTGACTTTTAGAAGCATTCTAGAATTTGAAATTGCTAGAAAGCAAGGGGAAATTTCCAGAAAGGTTATTGACAGAAAAAATACTCAAAAGTACATGGAAATTTAAAGAAAGCAAGGCACATTTCCAAGAAATTCCTGAAAAAGACTGGGAAATACCTAGAAAAATACTAGATAGAATTCCTACAAAACTGAGAGAAATTCTTGGAAATGGCAATTACCTAGAATGGTTCTACATTGAGGAACTCAGAAAATGCTCAAAATTTCCTAAAAAGATTCTGGATAGCAAATATTTCCCCTAATTCTCCTGAGTCCTGGCCCAGTACAGCATCTTAAGTTTCACTGCTTCTTGTCCAGTGGATACATATAGATTAGAAAAGGTTTAAGACTCAATTAAATGGAATTACCCTCAGAGATTTTATCAAAGTCAATGATTTTTATAATGTTTCCTTTTTTTTACAGGGCATTTGTAGAGACACATTCTCTTATGTAGTTGAGTTTAACCAGAATTCTATCAAATAAACAATAATTTTTTTCTCTTAATTATTTCTTTCCATGCCTCATCTAGTTAAAGATTTATTTTCTTATGAGTTGAACACTTCCAAATTGTAAAAACACAGGACAAACAGCACTACATAGGAAAATAAAACTACCTGGGAGAGGGGTGAAAGAAGACTCCTCCAACTCTGTGCCATGGCAGTGATAATCCAGTGTTTCATGTCAGGTGGTGAAGGAGACAGTGAGCTGAGAGAGTGGGATAACTTACTTTGGTGTAGTATGGAAACTTCTGGAATATTCAGTAAACAATAGTATTTCCCAATTTTCTTGAGCATCATGATCAAGTACTTAGGAGCACAGGGAACTTTGAGAAGTTACAAGTTTAAGAACAGATTTGTTTAACTTAATTCAAACCAAACTTTTTCTGCCCTTTTCAAGAAAGATCATTCAGCAAATTGAATTTCTAACAATAATCAAATGCACCATTATTGCTATATCATACCTCTTCTGCAGGCAGCCTACAAACCTCAGTCAGGACCCTTGGTCTTTGACATAAAGATGCATTGAGAAATAAAGTATTTTATTACTTTTAATGAATTGAAAGGTCAGATTATTATAAGTGCCATAGGGCCTTGTCTTCATGGTGAACAGTAGTCAGTAACTTGGGAAAAAAGTTGCTTTAAGAGCTAAAATCAAAATCCAATGAAATTTCATTATTAACAATCTTTAAAAAAATTAACTTGAGGCAAAGGCAGGGAGGTATTCACGGTTTTGGTATGAGGTTTTGCTTTTCTCACAGGCATCTACAGGCATTATGGGTCTCTCTTTAAATGCTAGGTATAAAAATGTTAGGTAGACAATATAGATCAGCCCTTGTTTACTCAGAGACAGTAATTTTTTTTCTGCAATTAGCATGAAGATGCAGTTTATTCATTTTAAAGCTCGCTATATTTGCTCACATTTCAAAAGGAAAGAATAAGCCTAAAAGCCTATATACTGGGGCAGTCAGCACATGGGGCAACTTTCTAGGCTGTGAATTTAAGACAAGAGTACACTTTCACTATTGCAACAGATGCCACTAAATTTGCAATTTGTGCATCTTCTAGGGTTTTAGCATAGTCCATGAAATTAGACAGGTCTGACATTTAAAGATTTCCTAGACATTGTTTAAGGCTCTGGCAGCATCATTTTGTGTCTTTCTTACAGACTCACCTTTTAACTGCCCCCACCCCCCTCATTTATGACTAAAATCCAAATGAAAGATATTTGTGCATCAGCAACCATTCAAACATATAGGTCTGCAATAAATCTGCAAGTGCACAGCACTGCATAAATCTTCAGTGCTTTAATATCTTCCCACTTCGGTAAGAATGTGGAATTCAGCTTTAAGTCCTTGCAATAAGTTACATTTTGTATTATTTGAATACCTTTTCATTTCTGAGTAATTTGTGTGGAACTGCATATTTCTTTTAATTCCAACAATTGTATGCATAACACTGAAAACTTTCACCATACTGAAAAAAGCCTGTGTGTTTTGAAAATATATAATTAGATTTCATTTATTGATAGGATATATACAGAAGGCAGAACAGATATTAAAACACAGGCAAATAAATTTAAATGTAGCCATTTTGCAAAGCATTTCTGTAGAGAAGCTGTGCATTGATAGCCCTGTATGCCACATGTGCTGATCTATTACTAGACTTTTCAGAATTCAAATATAATTTTTTCAGCCACAATAAGTTTAACTGTGTCATTTCAGCATAGTTAAATTTTTTCCTCTACACTTTGTTGAGTTGGACTTTAATGTTTCAATTACATGATTTGAGTTGCTTTCCAATTTTATTATTCTAGTAGAAATTTATGTTTTCAGTCTTTTAATATTTTTATTTTATTCATTATTTGTTGAATGTTTCTGAAATTCCCATTCTAATCAGTAAACTGTATTTTGTTTATTTGTATTATTGTATAATTTGTATAATTTTATTGATTTATTTACTGTATTCTTATTGCTCACCATTAGTGTAACAACTGGCATTCAATTTGATTTTTTTATGTATCATGAAATTCTTGATTAGGTGACCTACCTGGTGATTGGAATTTCTAGTTTTGGAAATTTATCTATTAAACATAGATTTATATATAAATTATATGAGCAATAAACATAACATTTACACACTTAAATTAAAAATTTACCATAATGTCTATATATATATATACAGCACCCACAGCATGTAACAAACAGCTTCCTGCTTCCATTACCTAATCTTCTGTATGGATTTCATAATGCAAATCTTTTTATATATATATAATATATTTATATATATATATATATAATATTTATATATATATATATACATATATATATTATTTTTTTTTTACAATAAAAAACTGTACCCATTCTTCAGTGCATTCCAAGTGACCAATAAGAATATTAGTTATCAGGCTGGAATAAAACACAGGCACAAGGCTGGAAGCTGAAGCATTCAAGCTGGGGAACCTGTGGAGTCTTCCAATCCGGGATCAAAGCTCTCCGTGCATGGTGAGCCGGCCTGGGCAGTTTGCCCACTGAAAATGTCTGGAAGGTAACCAAGTGGCCTGTGTGCCTGGTTTCCATCATAAATGTTAATTGATTCAACACATTCCAGTAGAAAATTTGCCCTTTGACCTTTCTATATGTAGGAATCAAATGGGAGGATTTGGTAGATGCTCTATAACTCATTGTCTGCACAGTTTCACCACAGCATTGAATACCCTCAATCTTGTTTCTTTTTTTTTTTTTTTTGGAGTGGAGGGTGTTAGATTCTGTTCATATACCTAATTCAGACAAACACTGAGTCTGGTAAAGTTGGTGTAGCAATTGAAAACAAGTTATTAAGAAAAATGAATAGGAGGGTAAGAGAAACTTCTTTTGTTCCTGCTTTTATATCAGCTTTAGTCTGATAATATCCCCCAAAAGGACTCCTGAGACAAAAAAACTCCTGAATAATGTTATTGTAAATTTATGTTCATACTGAGCTCCTTTGCCTTCACAACATGTCAAATCAAAACCTAAACACCTCTTTAGAGAAATTCACAAATAATGAATAAATTAATTATCTTTTATGTGTTATCATTCAAATAGCCATAACGCTTCTAAATTAAGAGCTAATTAATATGAACGAGGACTACAATGTTCCTATGGGAATAGAAATAACATAAATCTTTAAAAAAAGTACACTCACACCTCTCAATTCCATTCTACCACTCTGTCTAACCCAGGTACAGACAAAAGAAGACTGTAGAATTAATTTGCACCATGAAATTTACTTTGGAACTCAGGTCACATTTAATTCATAGTGAAGTTAGAGAACTGTTTGTGGGCTTCAGTGAGATTCCCAGACACACGTAACTGATTTAAGAGCACAGGTCCCTTTGCCTTTCAAATGCAAGTCATACTCTAAGTCACCTACGTACTTTTTTTGTACTGACCTTCAATCACACTTAGATCAGGCCCAAAATAATGATGGAAAGCATAAACCCCCCCCCCATCCAACAAAACTGCATGAGTAACCAGAAAGAGTTGGAATCTACTACCTGCTCTTCTCTTTAGTTACAGGTTTCCATTTACACTGTCAAACATGAAGAGTAAACTGACAGATCTGCAGGCTGAGAATTGCTGACATACACAGCAGCCAAGACCTGGGAAATCACTGGCTTCCAGGACATCTCAAATCTCTAAAGGTTCCTAGTCATATTCCCTGAAAGAGGCAAGATAAAGGACCTTGAGGAATGCAGGTTATAGAAATTCTATGGTTTTAAACCACGTTTAATCATTAAGAATATAATATCATCTCCTATTAAGCCTACTGTTTATTTTTAAATATGACAGCAATTCAAACAGTAAATGAAAAGCACACAAAATTGATGAAAACTTTGCTTGCAGGATAGAAAGCAATTTTTTTCCAAAAAATAATTATTAAACAGAACCTGCTCCCAAGCCAGTTTCAGTGAGCTTACAATATAAAATATTTTGGGAAAAAAATGAAAAAGAAAGAAGAAAAAAATAAAGATTGAAAAGAACCCTTTTTAATTTTTTTATTTATGTCAGAAGTATATGTAGGGCTCAGAACAAAATGTCATTCAAAATGTTTGTGATGCATGATAAAACGTTAAAATTAATGTTAGAAACAGAAAAGACAACTGAAACATTTCAAAACTATACTTCACTCCTCAGAAAAAGAACTGGTTTCTTCAATCCATTCTCATTCACTTGCCTGATTGTTGCTCACAAAAACATCAGGAAATTTTTTCCTCAACTTTAAACAAAGGCAGGAGGAAGCTATGTCTAAGTTATTGCCTCCCAATACATCTCAGTGGGCGATAAGGAGGGACAATATTTTCCCCTTTTTGCTCATGCAGGACTGTAAGCCTGGTTTTGAATGAAAAGCAGGAATTTTCCTGAAATAAAGTTGACAAAATTAAATCTTCATTAAAAAAGAATAACCAGTGGTCGTAAAAACAGGAATTGACAGCAAACAATTTCAGCCCAAGAAGGTCATACCAGCTCAGTCCATGCAGTAATCAGGAGTGTAAATCAGTGTGAAACCACTAGATTTTCTCTTTTATTCTTTATATCCCTTCACTAAGTTTTCTCTTTAGTCTCTAGGAAGAAATTATTGCATTTAGGTTTTCTGTC
>NW_016690300.1:2202729-2244680 GCF_001604755.1 Lepidothrix coronata | reverse complement strand
ACAGAAAGAAAGAAAGACAGAAAGAAAGAAAGACAGAAAGAAAGAAAGACAGAAAGAAAGAAAGAAAGAAAGAAAGAAAGAAAGAAAGAAAGAAAGAGAGAAAGAAAGAGAGAAAGAAAGAAAGAAAGAGAGAAAGAAAGAAAAAATATGGCTTTGATTTATATGACAATAAACTTCTTAACAAAACCAATTCTATTACTTGAGTAAAGTCTTTCATAACAAGAATCATAACACTAAGTGCATTTACCAAATTCTAGATTTGAAGAGAAGTTATGACTTTTGACATGCATTTTCTGTAAATTGTGAAACAAAATTATTGAATGAAGTCATATATAAGAACAGGGAAAACCTAGTTAGTTCATTAAATTTTGTTCTCTGTGTATGCAGATTTTCTTTTACATTGAAATACAATTGTTTAAACTAAATTTAGAATTTAGGACTTACATTCTTTTTTTTGGGGGGGGAATATTATTTAGTAGTCTACATTCTACAAGTAAGTTTTGTGATCTTTTTAATAACATATTTATAATTTTTCATTATTAATTTCCATCACGTTTTCTTCCTATATATTACTCTTATTTCCTCCTTCATGGTGCTTTTCTGAATTTCATTGAAATTTTTGTTATCTTCTTGGCAGAAATGTGGCATAACTGTGAATCAGTCCAGGTATGGTGACATTCAAACAAAGCTACATGCTGCTGTCTCATGCTACAATTCTTGCTGACCACAGATTCCTGAGAAATTCACTGGCCATCTAAAACTTCCCGTTCCATTTGAAATGTCACTGTTGATAATTCTGACATGAGCTTGCAGTGACCAACAAGATTATGACATCACATGTTTCAGTGTTGCCTAGGTTTGTATTTCCATTTCATCAAATGGCATCAATTCATATTAAAAACAAATGCTAAGCAACTCTACACAGTTTCTTTTCTGGGCAAAAAACTGACTCATATAAATATATTCTGGTATGATTCCCCTGAGTTTATGTACAGTGCAAAAATCTCCACAGTTTAGCCTCAACTGTTTGCTCATAAAGAAACTGATATTTGTATTGCTATGGAAATTCAGAAAGAAAGGCTTAAATTATTTTTTTCTTTACATTTGGGCCAACTACCTTCTAGAAAGAGAGAAAGTCTGAAGGCATTGTTTCTACATTATTTTTACATTGGTTTGAAAATGAGGATCTTAAATATCTAATGTTAACAAGGGCACAGACTAGACAGGAGTAAACCAATTTCATTTATAACCTTCATTTTCAATGAATGCAAGTAACTGCATTTTTCAAGAAATTTCCGTTTAACTAATTGGAATAATTTTTACATTTTGTTCATATAAAGCTTGGCTCTAGAGATGTGAAAATATACCCTCACCTTTTATTTCTGTGTACGCTGAATCTCACTAACAATTTTTTTTAGAATGCTAGAAATGTAGGGTTTTATTGTAGCTGTCTTTTGGGGTTGCAAATTGTTAACATCTGCCTTTTAGTATCATTTTTTTACAATAGTCTGCTCTCTCGATATCCCCGTTAATGACTGTAATTTTCTAGTCAGCTGCTATCTGTCAAGGTAGTTTAAAGGTCACTTCTTGCTATGGATTAGAGAACCTCGTGTAGAAAGTGGGCATGGGTTCTTTACAGCAAGCAGGGCTTATGCTTGGATTTGCTTTGTGTTTGAAACCAGGAGCTCAGCAGCCCCAGGTCACGCTGATCTTTCAGTTTCTCTCCTCTTTGTTGCTTGAGCTTTGGTCACACATTTTTCTGTATGTATTTTTCGAGCGACAGTTTGTTACTTCTTTTGTTAGCTTTGATGTATTTATAAGACATTCCCTATTCACGTCTGACTGGTAACACTCTGTTAAACCAGAGATGTGAATTCTAACCCCCACCTACCTTCACGATCTCATTTTCTTGAGTTTTTAATTCACTTACAAATGTTGTTGGACACACGTGATCTTTTCAGTGATATTTACAAATATTATGCCTTAAAGGAAATGAAGGAGTTTGTGTATTTCTAGCTTTTTTATATGTATTAAATTAAACTTTTTACTGATGACTGAAAGAACCATTGCTTTGGAAGCACTTGCCATCCCCTCCATCCCAGACATTTATTAGTATGGCTTAAACTGAAAGAGAGCATTCCACCCTCAGCTAAAATTACACAGAGACAATGAGAACATATTTAACCACTTTGAGTGGAAAGGCTGCCTTATATAAAGAATCTGATTCACATTTGAGGCATACTTAGCTGAAGGAATCAGGATGCTATCTTGTCTTTTGGGAGCTGAAAACATCTCATTGAATCATGGAATTGTTGAGGATGGAAGGGGCCTCTAGAGGTCACCTGATTTAAACCCTCTGCTCAAGTAAGGTCACCTAGAGTAGGTTTCTAAGCACCTTTCCACTTGGGTTTTGAGTATATCCAAGGACATAGACCTTACAACCTCTCAAGCACTCAATCTCCTTTCCAGTAAAAAAGTTTGTCATATGTTTAAACAGAATTTCCTGTATTTCAGTGTAGAGAGTCACAACCATTTACAGTTATGCAATAATCTAAACTGTGGTCATTAAAAAACTAGGCTACTAAATACAGAAGCTGAGAACTGAGCGGAGTCTATTCAGCTCAATTCAGTTCCTTAAGCCTTATCAGCAGGAGACTAATCCAGTTGTCTTTGCTCTTCAGTGGAATAGATTTCACCTGATCCCTTTGTGCAGGGACTAAGCTGGGAGACAATTGAATCCTATAAGTGGAGGACATAACAAGGAAGTGAAGGCAACCCCAACAACTTTAAAACTACACTGGACTTCTAAAACTCCAAGTATGTTAAAAGATGAAAAATCAATTGCCTTAAGCTCTCTAGAGTAAGCTCTATAGGTATATCTTTGGCTGCAGGGCTGACACAGCAGGTTGAACCCCACACACCGAAGCAAAAAAGGAATAGGGGCCTTGATCATATTCACAGACTCACTGGGCATTCTGTGGAAATTAGACTGAAATTGGATCTGTTCCAAAAGTAGATGGTGTTGGAACCATCATATTTCTTTTTGGTTAAAATCCTTACATTGGGACTATATCTCTGCTCTCAAGAAGATAGCAAAAAAGATTTAATCCCAGCTTCTTTCATTTTTTGGATACCTAAGGACTTCTGTGTTTAAAAACTCTCACAAAAAGTCTCTATAGCAGTGGAGAGAAAAAAAAATTCACAACTCATAAAAAAAAGAGTATTTCTGTTATGCAAACACCTCGATTGAAATGAAAGTTGTTTGCACAGGTTATTTCTATTTTCTAAAGGAAAATCAGTCATGGTAGAAGATACTCATCAGGTAATCTATGACAAGTTGTCACCAAGCAGAATCACCACAGAAGTGTGCTTCTGTGAGCTAATGTCTTGCTGGAAGCTTATTCACATTAAGCCACTGACTAAATCTTTCAGCAAAAGCAACAGGAGCAGTATGTAGAATTCTTTTCCCAGCAACTGACTGGAAATGATGAACAATAATACATTTTGCATATTGAAACTAATATATGCAGGAGTTGGTGCTCTGGGACCAAAATGAATTGCACAAAATCGCTCACTTGTTAGTGAATGGCATTAATGTCTGACCTTCTTAATCCATATTCAGGAACTCACAGATCAGAAAGGTCATCTCTAACCACCACCACCTATTCACATGCATATTCTACATCACCCTTACAAATGGGGTTGTTGTTTTTAAATTAATAGAAAACCAACAACAATGACACCATTAATTCTGAGAATACACTGCCTTGAGAATGATACAAATTTTTGCATAATAATAAGCACTTGAATATTCCTTGCAATAGCAGCTACAGTCTGCAAAGCCCACTCAGTGGAAAGCAGCGCACTGAGTTCTGTATCACATAAAGTTCCCAGTAAAAATACCAGCTTTCAAACACAGCATTTGGTTAGATTTAGAGGAAGAGATACCCATTAAAGCGTATCATTTGGATATACAATATCAACCAACTCTTAGTAAAACTGATCTTTTGGCTTTAATACAGCATTCAGTTTAGTGAGTCATAGAATTTAAAGAATAACAAACAAATGTATCCTGGAGTTCACTGTATTACTTGATACCACTGTTTATTTTACAGGTGAACTAAAACAAGTTGCAAAAATGAGGAAATAAAAAATGGAGATTTAACTTATTTCATTAAGTGTTCCGTATCATTGCTCTAAATTAAAGTTTTTCTGAGTAGCAAAAAGAAAAGCTTCACAATATTAAAAATTTGATAAAATCTGAACAACTCTAATAGATACAGTAAGTTAAAAAATGACGGTATCTTTTAAACAATCATAGTGCAAAGGCAGATTAAAAGCAGATGTTTATAGGTGAAATAACCTTTCATAACAAGTAGCTATTAGGTTACCAAATAAAATTGAATTTACCATGGCTGTAAACTCGGCAGAAGGTTTAGTTTTTAGCACAGAAATGGGCCGTTATTTATTGATATTTAACCAGAGAATGACATACACTTTGTAAAGCAATAGCCCAAATTCTATAACCTATGTATGAGAAGAGTGACTAATGAAACTGATTAGAAGCAAATAGAGTTCAGACTGGAGAGAATATTTCAGACCTAGAAAATACATTATACTCTTGAAATAAGAAGTGGCCTTCAGCCTCCAGCATTTAGTCACACAAAACAGCCTCCTAAATGAATCTTCTGAGCACCAGCCTTGCTCACAATGGTATTTGTGATGTATCATAGAAACTGGTTGGTGGACAGGATTTGCTATCAAAATAATGAAATTAAGTTTTAACTGTTACACTATTTTTTTTCTTGTGAATTCAACGATTCTGTATGAAAACTTATGTATTAAACATAGACTAAAACAAGAATACATTTAAATCCAAGTCTGAGAATGGAGTCTCTTCATTATTGAAGTTCATTGTAGCATGGCTGGTTAACAGCTTTAGTAAGACGATCTGTCAAAGAGCACACTGCAAATATAGAACTGGCACTCTGGTGTTAAATGTTTGGATCATACTGAGCATGTGACAACACCTTCTGTAGTGATATCCAGCTACTCTGCTGATGGACAATTATATAAATCTTCCATTTGTTTTTGACTCATACTTTAGAGATGAATTTGTCTAATGGAGATAAGGATCAGGACCCTAAGGCCAGTACTCCACTTGTACTGCATCCTGCTGCTTAAACTTCAGCATTAATACTATTGGTTACATGCTGTCCCATGTTCTGTTTCCAAGTAAAATTCAGTCTTCTGTTTGCTTTCAGCCTGATTGTTTCTGTGGAATAGCAAAAAAAAATTTCCTTCGAACAGAGACTAGAAAATGCCTGCAGTACTTTTTCTAAAGCTTTTTAAAAATGCTTCAAGAAGCGTAAAAACTAAACATTTTAGACACAGGTCCAAAAAAGAGTCACTCTCTGTATACTTAGCGTGTGCAGTAGTATTATTTATAGTTTTCTAGATGGATTGTAGAAAGTTTCTACATATCCTTTAACTAAAGTTAAGGAACAAAAGAATTCTCATCGTTGATTTTTATGTTAAAATGTCTCACTGTTAAAGCACTGAATTTGATTCAATGTTACAATAAATTGCCTGAATTCATTCCTGTGCCACTCACAAATTAAGCCAGAAACTGTCTGAACAGCACATGGATTTACCAGCCTATTTAACTATCGCATGCATTTGGGAAAGAATTTCTTAAAGCTCCCTCTTCCCCCAGACACCCTATTAGGTCTTTATTTTAACTCTTTTATCCTGCAATTTATTTTTATAACTGTGTTGCATTATTGAGTCAAAAATTTTATTTATAGTACAATCTGAAAGCACTGAAAATATGCTGAGCTAAGTAGCAATACTATTATTATTATTACAAAGGAAGGTGGTGACAAGACTCATATTTTTATATACAGTCAAACTATTTCACCTCTGCAGAAATATTTTGATTTTTTTTTAAAATGCATTACCAAGTATAGGGTATCTCAAAAGTTAAAAAAAAAAAAATCAAACAAAATCCTCTGTTTGGTCCATAGGGAAATGATTTGTCATGTTTTGGTGGTTTCTTTGGGAAGTATGATCTCAAGAAACCTCAGCAAATCAGATAAAAGCATATTTTCAGTCACTTGACTGAATTATTATGAAATTCACAGTTATAACCAGTAAAATAATAATAATAACTATTATTATTATTATTATTGTTGTTGTTATTGTTATTATTATTATTATGTAATGGTCTTATGTTAATGCTTTTCAGGATTTTTTTCCCTATGGAAATTCCAATTTTTATTTTAACTATGGTTTGGGATGAAAATCAAAATCTTCCCTCTTCAGGGAAGAGGGATGAGCAGAAAGCTTTTTTTTTCCTATTGGAGTCTACTATCTTTCTTCAGTAGATTTTCAAAGGCTCTGAAATATAAGGAAAATAAATTTATTCCACTTTTGCAGCAAGAAAAGAAACTCCAACTGTGACCATAAGTTGCCCAACACTACCTAAGGATGGCTGGAAGACAGGGGCAAGATATTTGCTATGGCTGCAGGGTACTTATAGTGTTAAACTAGTACACTAAAAGACCATGGGATGTGAAGAATAATTTCAATAAGATTCAACCAGGTATATAAATAAAATCACATAAACAAACATTTAAAATAGTAAGGACGTGATGCAAGGAGGAAAAAGAAAGAGCATAAAAGGATGGTATTTGTATGAATTGTGAGCTTCTCCAGGACACTGCAATTGTTCTGTACCAGCCCTTTTGCCTGCATTCAGTAGCAGCAGGCACTGGGCACAGATTGTCCCTGTAAAAGATTTGCCTTTCAGACTAGAAAGAGAATAACAATCTGTAGTGTCATAATATGTTTGGCAGAGCCTCATTGTTCCAGGCTCCGCTACTTCCTATGAGAGAAATGAAGCAAGTGCAAAGGAGCATGACTATATTTTGCAGTGCTAAACAAATGATTCACATATTAAATCATTGTCAAATGCTTCTACTCTTTTTTTTTTTCAGCTTTGAGCACCCCTGCACAGCCTTCAAAAAGCAAAAGATTTTCAAAATTGTCAAACTCTACATTTGATTTTAGAGTTTGCTTAACTCTTTTGGTCCCTTGATATTTTATAATTGAAATTCGAGATGAAATGAAGGTATGCATTGGTTTTCTTCACTGTTTTTGCAGACAAAGTGCTAAAGAATGGATATCATCATTTAATGGAAATTAAAAACTTTGTCTAAAAAGTTTGATGCACCAATCGAATTTAACAGAAACATAGACGTCTTTGAATAAATCTTATTGGAAGTTTGAGATTATTTATTTTAAAAGTTTTTAAATTTTTTTTAAAAAAATCTCATCAAGCTCTGTTAACTGTAATTTTTTGTAAATATTCAGGCAAATAGCACTGCACAACCCATTGGAGTAAAGGAATAAACAAGAAAATACGATTCCTGGTTTCCACTGTAGAATCTGTCACTCAGACAAGTAATTGCAGCTCCCTACACTTCTGCTGTTCATTATTTATGATACTTATTTAAATTGAAATCATCTGGACAAGAGCTGCCTTTTATCAGATGTGTCTATTGTATCTAGCACAACAAGGTGAAGTCTTTGGCAGAGTTAGGGCACTTTCTGATATAAATAAATCTTCAATACAAAGAGAAAATATAAAAGAGAGAAGACTTTCTCCAACTGTTTTCCTAAGGACAACATGTAAATAGATAAAACTTAATTTCTTACCATTTAGCTAAAGAAATACATATAGCACTACAGTTTGAGAATTTAAAGTGTACTCCAAAGGTGAAGTTCATGTAGAAAAATAAAATATCAAGTCTTAGAGCTGAGTAATTTGCTGTAATTACTTCTTTTTCAAACATTTTTTTCCATATATATTTTTATTTCATGACTATATCACTATATAGCCTAATATTTTCCAGTGAAAAATGTATCCAGCTATTTCACTCATTACCTAATCAATTTTTGAATAAAATATCCATGAAGAGAATTAATATCTTTGTGTATCTTCCATCTTCTAAAAGTCAATGACCCCCAAATAATGAGGAACTACAATTCGGAATATGGAGGGTAGAGGGAACAGTGTGATGCACTTTTTATAAAGAGTCTTGCAGGTAATAAACTGTTGAAGGAAAAAGTTTGCATTTGATTTCCTTTCTGCAACAGACCCATTTAATGTTTACAATAGTATTTTACTCTTTGTTGACAATTTCTAATTTCAGTACACCTTTAATTCAGAGAAACAAATCAATAATCAGCTGTAATTTTTTATTTTACCAGTCAGAGTTCAAAGAAAGCAGCAAATCAACTCTTCAGGAGGCCACTCCAGGGACAGCTGTTCTGAGTGCATGGGCAGAAATTCAGGTGATTCATGGCATGAATGTGTGATCAGCGTCTCAGTACAAAATATCCCTGCAGTTCAACAGATGATCAGCACATATTTTACGTGAATCTTGCCACTAGTAGACTTTACTTCTGCTGGATATATTTACCAAAAGTAACTTCTCCTTTTTCCCTTTTATGTTTAATGAACATTCTCTATTTCCCAGTTAGTTGCTGTATGAGTTTCTATGACTGCAGATGTACTTCAATGTACAAAGAAATGCATTTTTTTCAATCTGAACCTGAACCCCTCTTCTTTCTGTAGTCAAGAAATTGCATTTTAACATTCTCATTTTGTATTCTATGAAACTGTTTCACCTGTGTTTTGCTTAACAGACAGCTCAGCTTCTATACTTAGAATTGTCTGAAACTTTTGACTTATTTCTTTTAGAAGCAATAAACTTGAGAGTCGTATTCTTGTAGCTGATTATAGAAGACTTTCACTATTGGATGTGGTAAGAGTATTTTCCTTAGTGCAGCAATAATGAGAATTTTATCCAGGATATGGTATGTAGATGTAGAACACTTGTTCAAATTGCACTTAAGCACTTACGAATGGCCCTCCAAAACACAGTAGAAAATGACAAGCATTTTCATCCAACTTCTAAACATGTCTGGAGAATATTAAGTGAGACTTTAAACCTTTATCATTATATTTTAAACGTACCTTTAGAAATGCTAGAAAAAACATGTTACTCTGTTGTATGCAATTGTTTTGGGCTTTTGTCTTTTGTTTTTTAAAGTAAGCACTCTTGAAGTTCACTACTTTTGTTGTCTTAAATTTTACAGAAACTAAGGGAAAACATACAGGAAATTATTAACATAACAGGTTACACTAACATTTTACTACTCAGATGATTTCCTATAATGTTCCTGCAGTGATCACCAATAGCAGGATTTCTGTATATTCCCTGCCAAAAGACCACTCAAAATCTGCAATGGAGCAAGAATTACAGGGTTTATAACAAATAACTCTACTTGACTTTTAAAGTTAATTCTGCAAAGAGATGAGATTAAGGTGAAGAAGGACAGACTGCCAAAAGTCAAACAGGTATGTGCACACAATAGCTTTGCATAGAGTTCTCTTTTCTTGTGGTTTTTATGTCTAATTCTTATAGAGCAAGGACCCTAAAATGGTGATTTTCCCAATTCAACACTAATTACATGGCTAATTTTACAAAATGTGTATAATGAAAAAGGTAATAGACTTTCTGAAGGATCCTCTCTAACAGGCACGTTTACCAAAGAAAAACCCATGTTGCTGATTTGTTTTCCCTTTTGCTAACTGCCCAAAATTGGAAACATACTCAGCTTCTTCTGCAAAGCTTTCTGAAGTATTACAATACCAAAATCATAAACCCATCACGGCTTGTGGGGCTGGATGGCAAATAGAAGTTAAAAGTCTGCCAGTCCAAAGGTGCTGAACCATGAAGGCCAGTGAAAGCCTCCTGAAGGAAATGTCATCAGCATTAGAAGTTAATTTATGGACTCCTTTTCCTTAACTGCAGACACTTAATCTGAATTCACTGACAGGCTGGCAGTTTTAGCACAAAGTTCTAGACTGAGAGGCAGGAGAGCATCTTTCTTGATTGACTTATCATTATTCCACTTGAGCTGAGATACTTTCTACTGGTTATTGTAGCTCCTGACTAGATTTTGCTGCTTCCTGCTTAACATTTAAACTGTTCACCTATCTAATGCAAAACCAGATGCAGGAAGATACGGACACTCTTTTATTCACAGATTCTAAAGCATTTTTGACTGCAGTGTCTATGAAAAGGTTTGCCTTATAAAAAAGTAAAAAGGACTCAATTCATCCATTGAGTAATTCAGGAAGAAAAGAACAATGAAATTCACTTAGGTCAGGGTTTTCAGGTGTTCTTTTTTGTTATTGCAATGCATTAGGAGATAGAAAAATGACCTCAAAGCCCACAGCTGGGTTTCAGAGGGTCAGGAGCTAATCTGGCCCTCATTTGGACTAATTCTGTTAAAGTTCCATTGAGGGACTAAAGAGACAACAACTGAACTGCTGGGTTCCATTTCTGACAGGGCCTTAATTTTCCAGTGTCACTTTGGGCACTTTTTAAAAATGACTTTTGCCTCCAACTGCTCTTCTCTAAAATGGAGATATGATTCATGATCATCAAGGTATGGTACAAAGTTTGCTTCACTCCTGTGCTGAGTGCAGAAAGCTCAATCTGTGGTTGAGGCAGGGCCCATCATCAAGATCAGCAAACAGCAGAAATGTTGGCAATATAATATTTTCAATATTATATGAACCCCCTTTTCAGATTCAGAATTTAATGAACAAACTCCTACCAGTATCACAGAGACCAGTACTTTACTATTTCTCACTGTGTGAGCTCAAAGAGGTGTTACTGGGATTGCTGGAGGATGAGGGCTGGACCAGGAAATCAGACTGCAAGACTTTTGAGTAAGCAACCTTATTTTGTAGTAAATTATGTGAGATAATAGATTAACAGTAGAGTTTTGTACTGTTGTTAAAACAAATAAGAAACCTACGTTTATGTCATCACTCTGCTATGAGAGTCACCAATGACTACCACTGTGTGAGGAGCCTGCAGGAGACAAACAACAATGCAAAGGGTAGAATAATGAGTGGAAAAGAGAAATATTACAAGCAAGTGGCTGGTGGTGAGCAGGGTGATATTCACAAGCTTTAAGAAAAGCAGATAACGAGAGCTTTGTCAGGAGAGCCAACCAATTCCAAAATGTTTTTCTTTGCTTAAAGCCTGCCACAGGGCCAGCTACGGATCCCAAAAAGTTTTTGTTACAAGTGTGCAGCATTTCCAAATGAATCAATACATACCGGGACTCCATTGAACTAGATTATTTTTCTGCACTAATAAGCATGCTTGATTTCCAGGGCCTGCCATTCCCGAGGCCAAATCAAAGATATGATATTAACTTCTTTCAATGATGCAGCAACCAAGGCAATAGAAGAATGCAAATAAATCAATTCTGCATGCTTAAGCCCATCTTCCTTTCATGCACGCCTGGTGATAGAAAATGATTTTTTTTCCACCCTGCCTTATCATTCTGAGGTATGAAAAAGAGAGATTTTGTCACTGTAATGAAGCACAGGAAAAGAGAGCTTGTTATAAACTTATTACAGTTTAGACTGAAGGGCAGGTTTTCATTAGCTTTGTTAGATTAAGCATCATCTTTATGCTGGAGTAATTACCAAAAAAAAATTCTGAAAGAGAAGGTGGGTCAAATGTACAATCCATGAAAGCAAAAAGAAAAAATTTAATGAGCAAAATAGAAAAATAGAATTTCTTCTCTGACGTTAAGCTCAAGCTACACCAAAAAAAATGTTAAACTTCTCTATTAAGACACTCAACAAAGGAAGTTTATGGTCTTATTTGGGAAAAAAATAATTTCTTTTTGTTGTTTCTTGCTGCAGTTAATCATTCAATATTTGTTTCTCCAAAATGTCAGGCACATACATCTATTTTCAGCTCTGCAATTACTCAGCCATTAGTAGCAGGGATACAAATTAGACTGGTGACTATGTAGTTTGCTTAAAGTCAGAAGAACAGTGCCTATAGCTAAACTTGGCCTAAGGGAAAGTTCATGTGTTTACTTGCTTCCACAGAGAAAACTGAGCAAACTGTGACACATTTTTATACCTTTCCTCATGAAGAGACCACACAGAAGATCTTTCTCTCAAACACTCAGAAGAAGACTTCAAAAAATTTGCTTACTCAGAAATATCATAGAATTCTCTAAACGACAGTGTTCATAACAGAACACGTTTTCTCTAAAAGACATTAAAGGCTGTAATGATGGTATCATTAATTCTCTTATAATTCAATCTCATCTTTATAGAAAGCACTGACCCTCTCCACTCTATTTTGTTTTAGGGCCGGATTTATGAAATAATCCCAGGACATTAATGATGCCACAGGTAACAGTTGTAATATTTCAGGTTTACAGCATGCTCTAACAATGGAGTGCATTTTGTTTGAACTCCAGTGCACTTTATTGTGCAATACTTGCTTTGGGGAGCACTGAGCATACATACATGGTTTCAGTCACAATACTTCATAAATTCCTTCCTCCACATTTTATCCTCTTGTCCTACTCTCCAGTGATTGCCCTGTAGTCTTCTCCTGGTCTCCTTTTTACACACACACACCTTTTGTCTTGCTGCATACCTGAATATGAACAGAGTTCATATTCATATACACCACAAGTTTTTCTCTACGTTCTTTACCAAATCTCCTATTAGCAGTCCTCTTTTCAAGCGTGGTCCTATGTATGCAGATTTTCTACTCCTTATAAATACATGTCCAAATAACATTTTATCCTGACTCATCTTGAAAAGCTGAAATCTTAAAATGCAGTACAGATAATTTCAGAAAAGCTAAAGGGATGCTCTTGATTATGTCTTGTGCTGCAAATGCCCTTAGTATGACCTAAATATTCTTTCCCATGTCCTTCCCACCTCACTCATAGAATCATAGAACAATTTGAGCTGGAAAGGACCTTTAAAGGTCATCTAGTCCAACACCCCTTGCAATGAGAAGGGACATCTTTGTTCAGAGCCCTGTCTAACCTGACCTTGAATGTTTCAAGGGATCCACCAATTTTCTGGGCCACCTGTGCCAGTGTCTTACCATCCTCACTGCAAAAAGCTTCTTTCTAATATCTAATCCAAATTGATCTTCCTTCAGTTTAAAAACATAACCACTTGTCATAATAGGCTCTGCTAAAAAGTTTGTCCCCATCTTACAGGTTCCCTTCAAGCACCACAATAAGATCTCCCCAGAGCCTTCTCTTCTCCAGGCTGAACAATCCCAATTCTCTCAGCTTCTTCCCATCAGAGAGGTGCTCCAGCCCTCTAACCATCCTTGTAGCCCTTCTCTGGACTTGCTCCGACAGGTTGATGTCTTTCCCTTTCTTTTAACCTGTATCTATCTCACCACAAACTGTGCAGTGTCACAACATACTGAACTGCATCAAAGTTCTCCAAAACAAAGCTATATCTGTGCTGGGATCCCTCTGTGGTAAAATAGCTGCTGTCATTTAGCTACAGTAGCTGGTCCTTTCTCACTTTCCTCTGAAAAGTCTTTAATTGTGGAAAGAATAGTGGTTACAATCTAATCCTGCTCTGAGAAAGATTTCATTAATTGAGCCACAATTCTCTTTGTTCACTAAAGAGTCTGCTGAACGAAAATGTATCCATTTTCTCACTCCAGAATAAGCAGTCTACATGCATGTAGCTGAAGGGGTTGTATGTTGGATGATACTCTTTGGTTACGCTGCAGTCTGGGTCTTTGAACAGAAGTCTGTACAGGCATTATTCAGAAAAATTTAAGACTTGATAAGAAATTTTCTTTTTTTTTTTTTTTTAAGTATACTTGTCAAAACAATTTGTTGTACTTTTGCCTCAAGATCTCTTCCAACTATTTCCAACTATATGTGTTCTTGTGTGACTCATAAATACCCAAACAGGTAACAATATTCAAAAATCTATTTTTTTTTCCAGGAAGAGCATGAACTTCCACTAACACCATTATTGTTTAGTACAATACCTTTTGCCTAAAGTGTTAAGAACTTTACATGACTTAATTAAGTCTCAAATCATTCCAATAGTTTTGGGAAACATTATTATATTCATGATTTGTACTTTGGACCACCTAAGCTGAAACTAGTGAGAGGAAGGATCTTGATCCTAACTTTCTCAAGCATGACTTTGGGTACTCACAGTACAGCACAGAGGAATTTCTATGAGCTTTTGCATCCACTGGGGACTAATAGGAGAGAATAGAGCCCATTGCAAAGTGCAGTCATGCATTTGTTTATTCCTATGTGTTTCCACTCAATTAACATCATAGTACTTGTAAGGCAAGAAATTGAACCAGTGTGAGGAAGGAGATATAGCAGTAACAGACTAAGATCCTTCCTCACTAATATTATTCTTTGCATCAAAGTCTTTTCCAAAGACATTCTAAAATAGTCAATGCAAATTATCACATACAGACAGTCTCTGCATTTTCCTTGAACAAGACTGAGAGCAAAAGTGCTACCTATTCTGTTGTAAGTTTGTATGACACAATCACTGTACTGATTGCCACAGACATCCTGCTTCTTCCTACTAACTGCAGAATCAAGTTTTCAAAGGTTGCTGCAAGAATTTAACCCCAATAGATCCTGCCATCAAACTTCACTTTTTCATGGTTTGTTATTTCTACTGTGCCTGACAGTGTGAAAGCAGAGGTCAGGGCCCTATTAAGACAGGTTACCAAAAGCAGGAGGAAAGTGAATTCACACCACCATCACCATTATATACAGTGACCGAACTTGCCTCTCGCTGGTTATTGTGTAAGTCAAACCTTGACCCAACAGCACAAAAAAAGGGAAACTTTACTGCTTTCTTTATTCCCTCTGATGAAAAAGAAAGCCATGCCCTCTATTTACAGTGTCATAAACCTAATATCCATTACAAGGACTACTTTGCATAACATAGAGTTTAACATTTAGGCTGGGATTTATCATATTGGGCAGAAAGTACTCACAGCCATGAACACCATGTCTGAGAAACAGACTCAGTGTCCACCTGCATATTAATAAAGAAGAAGAAAAAGGCTTTAATCTCTTCATCAAGGTGTTTAGGCCTGCAGAACTTGCCATAGGGTGAGAAATAGGGACACAGCTCCATACGAGGTTTTTACTTTGATTCACTATAATAAATATTTTATTAACCAGTCGTATAACCATCTACTGCTCCCTATTCATAGCACTGACCTGCACCAAAGGTGGCAAATCATCTGGGCCTTTGCCTTTCTTAAGCAAAAGAAAGGTTAGAAAGAGTCAGAGAACAGGCAAACCAAGACACCTTAGCAAACAGGCAGGCTGGGGACCTCAGCTGCTGGGCCAGAATTAGGGCAGAAGAGTAATATCCATCCTCGCATGGATAACATGCATTGGAAAAGTTTATCTGTGAAAGATTTACAATATACAAAATGTCCTGACAGTGGCAATATTGGCAGATAATACTAACAAATTAGTGCTTAACATGTTGATCTATTAGATATTACTTACAGCTCTTAACATTTTTCAAGCTTGAAAGATTTGAAAATACTCCAGACAGAAAAATCTTCATCATTTGATAAAGATATTTTATGATTTTATTATTATGTCAATGCAAGATATTTTCTTTCTCACTTTCATATGCTTCATCATAATATTTTCCTCTGGTTTTCTCTGCTGATATTGATTATTTTAATTTATTTTCACAGTCAGAGCATTTCAACGAGTCATAGTATTATAGTATTTTGTTCTTTATTATAGTACAGAGATAAATATATTAGAACCCATCCCCTCTGACAATCACTGGATAAGGAAAATAGATTTTTCACCTGATGCACTGATTATAGCCTGGGTTTCATAAACCAGCAAATGTAATGACCTTTCACTGCAGGAGAAACCAACAAGGTCTTAAGTCTCCAATGGACCATTTATAAACAGTAATGCTCATTTAAGATAACACAAAATAGAAGGTGATACAGAGAATAATCCTTATTAGATTGAGTAAATGGAAGGATATAAATCATGTTGTGTGTATTTTAATTTCTAAACAATTATTTAAGGTAATTTATATAAGAATTTGGGCTACATCTCAGTTCTCTAGCGCAATACTAAATAAATTGATATAACATTACAGATTTGCTATTTTAAAACCAACGTTCACGTGTAATTGGGGCAATAATCCTCTAGTCATCCCCAAAGGGATTAAAAATTCTTCAGTACTTGAGCCATCTCCATCACCAGTTAAGATGCTTCAGTTTGGCATGGATCATGTGCCATTGCTGTGTCATCATTGTGCTGTATTTCACCACTGCTCCATGTAAACAATTTGACATACAGTCAACAATTCCACTAAGAGAGACTTAGCCATGTTTCTCATCTCACCACGAATAGCAGAGCTATTAGGAAAGGCTGCTTATGTTCTCAAACTAAAAGAACTGACTAAATGATCTGTTGAACTGGATTCAAACAGAAGGAAAATCACCCATGCCATGCCCTTGATCCTGTATCTCATGGGTTAGTTTCTTCCACTTACACCAGCCTTTTCCCAGCACAGTTGCAGAGTTTATTTGGGTCATAATGATGTAACTCTCAAGTAAATAGGGAAAGCTCAAAGATATTTAGAATAGAATTTTAAGATTATTTACCTGTGCCATGAGAATAATAAAAAACCCCAAAAAACCACTAACTGCAGCTCTGAATCCCAGTTCTTGAAACAAGAGAATGTTTTCAATTCCTCTGATAGCAAAGGAAGAGAATGCTGACTAAACCCATTATCTTTTCTGTGTGCTTATTTTCACTTTGATGTACAATAAATAAAAAATGAATGACAATTCTAAAATATGAAGCCACCATATCATTGTCACTGTGTTCTTACAAATCTGATCCACTCATGCTGTTTAAGCTTCTGAAACCTTTGAAGTTGGAAAATACTACCATGAACTTCTAGCACTGGTAATTAAGACATAGTGTGGCAAATCAAAGGAGACGTGCTACCTTGCATCTACAGTTCCTTACCAAAAAAATGCAAGCTGGGACTCACGATAATAAATCAATTGGTTCTGCTTTTCAGTAAGAAAAGACCTGTAACTTGTTGTATTATAACTCAATCCGATCTCGTATCCAAGATAAATTCCTCTTTCTCTTCATGCTTTATGATCATTGAATTTCTTTTTCTTAAGGCTAATTTTTCTTATAGAAAGGGAGGGGAGTACTGTGGGGTTTGAGGGGGAAAAAAAAAGAAAACACAAGAAGTGTCTCATCATTTGTCTTCTCAGTGGGGAGAACAAGAACATTTCCTTTCCTCTCTACTACCACATTTTTCTTCTTCAAGCTGTTGTTGTTTTCCCATAAATTTGAGCAGCTAGAGCTTCTGAGGCTGTGCTAAGATTTGAGCTGGGTTTATTAGCACAACTGGGTTAAGTGATGTGTGTGAGTGTGAGGGAGCCTTTTGTTCTGGGTAGTAGACTCCCTTCATATTTCATAACATATTAAAAATACCAACTATTCAACATTTCAATAAAAATAAATTAATATGTGCTCTAGTTGGAAATCTCACTGCCATATTAATTTGCTTACTACATAAACCAAATTCTTGCACATGCTGTATGGAATTAGCTGAGGTTAAGTCATGGGTTTCATTAAAATATTTCTTTTTCCTACTTCTATTATATTTTATGGTTTAGTTTTCACTTCAAAATGAGTAGCAGGATAAGGACTTATTAAAAATACATATATACCTAAAGGGCACTGAGAAGTTTTTTTGATTCTAGGAAGCAAAATAAGAAAACCTTACCCACAGTGATAACATTATTTGACATTTCCAAACCTGTGGGTTTCTACATGGCCTTTCCTAAGTTTCCTTCACTGATCTAAAGTTTTTGATTCCTTCCCAGAACTCAGCTTCTCCAGCTACTCTGTGAGTGTCCAGCCCAATCTACCAATCCAGACAAATTTTCCAAATCTAATTGCATACATGCAGATTAGCACGTGCTGGTCATTTCCCTCCTCTCCTGCTGTTTGTATTACAGTGGGCAAAGCCTCAGAGGGCAGATCTAAAAGGAATTAGACAAACTTTGGCCATCTATAGCCATACATGCAACAGGCAGATCTCACATGCATCCATCCTACCCGTTACTTTGGACCCCCCTCTCACACTCATTAGTAAATTACTGTATAGCTTTTTAGATTTTTCACACAAAACCACTCAAGAGGAAGCCTCAAAGTCCTGCTGGTACTCGTGGGTACTGTCTGAATAGTCCTGAGTACGACTTTGCTGCCATGGCTGTGACACTTTGTGCAAGATCCTGAGTAAATTATTTATTCTCCACACCCAGGAAATCTCCTTTATTTAAATCATCAATCACTCAGGGCAGACCACGTTTCTTGTTACACATTTATACAGTGTCTTTTGTAATAGGACCTGACTTACAAATGTTATATAAATAAGTGTTAAATCTCTGTCCCCAAATGCTCTGCATTTTGTTAGTCTTCCGACACAAGTTTGGCTTGGCTTCAAGTGCCATCAACTTTCTTATTTTTAAGTTATTTTCCACAATACCTGAATTTACATGCTCCCAAAATGACAAAACATCACCATTTTCTCTTGACATTTGAACCGTGACAATAAATACAAGAGGTTTCATGACTTTCAGTGTCCAAATGTTTCCTTCTATTTTGCATGGGAAACACATAGAGCAGCTACTGTAGAAATCTGCCACTAGAAGTCCTAAGGGGCAATAACTGTCATCTTAATTTTAAAACATAAATGTGATGTTGAACACTTATGGTATTTAAAAAATAAATAAATAAAAATGAAACTACCCTACGACAAATGACACTACTGGCACATATTTATATATAGTATAGAGATACAAGTATAAACTAAACAAACAAACCAAACCAGAAATGAAAAAACACTTTTTTTTTTTCCTTCAGCCTATTCTGTTTCTGGAGAGACCTCACTGAGAAGACAGTAAGATACTGAAATGAAATGAACCTCACAATCAAATCCCATCCAGTGCACAGCAACAATATTCATCCGAGTGAGTGTGTCTATAATAACTCTTGGCTGGTCTAGTCACCCCTTTCTGCCCCACTGCAGAGGGGGGCAGTGCATGGAACTCACTTTTAGATGGCCCCAAATGAGACACTTGATCATCCTCCACAGCCGTCTTGTCTACGGCCTTCAGACAAATTTAGAATTACATTTCTGAAATGATAAAGAAGATTACTTTCCCATTGATTTAACCTGGTTTAAGAGGGAAAAAAAAAATTACACTAACTCGAAAAGACATTTGTAATTGACATTTTGAACTGAAAACTTCATCCCTTGTGCTTTTCAGGCAGCTTCCCAGCCAAGGATTAGAGATTTGTTTAGTAATGAGCCTTATTCAAATAAAAACAAAACAGTTGTTCATAGCTGATCAGAAGAAGTCACAGAACAAATGGAAGTATACATTTAAAACGCAGCAAAGAGACTGTACTGATGTTAATTTTTCACACCTCTGATTAAATAGTGTTATCAGTAGGCTGGTCAATTAGGCTTCCTACGTTATACCTTATTTTCCTTTAAGTCTTAAAGTGCCTGAAAATAAACTTGTAAGGAAAACAACAGAAATACTATTCTGTAAATACAGTAAAACCAAATTACTTTCAGTTAAAAATTCAGAAAAAAAATCCGTAAGTCCTTGTGACACCAATCAACTGAACCAGTACTTAAATAAACAAATTTTTACTAGACACACGCATTTTGGTTTGAGAATTTATTTCACTTAAATTTAATTCTGTCAAAAAAAAACCAAACCCAAAGGGATTCCATTGTTTCTGAAGGTGAATCTGTGCACATAACCATGTAATCAGGTACATATCATTGCCATTCATTCCTCCTGTCCTGTGATTTTATGAGTCAGAGATTAAAACCTATAGCTGGAAGTAATAAAGTATCTTTATCATTTTCCCACAATGATGTCATGAACTAAGATTATATATGTGAGATATATTCAAATTCATTTGGGGTAATAGATTAGAAAGTATTTAAGACTTTGGAGGCCATATTTTCCCCCAATACTCCTCAGAAAAGAAACATTGGTAGGTTTCAATACCTTGTAAATATTTGGGGGTTTTGTTAAGAGAAAATCTTTCTAATATAAAATATTATTAGGATTAATTTGTGGTAAAATGAAAATTTTGGTCAGATCTCTTACTTTCTGATTTTCAGCCATGCTTGAATAAGCCCAAACCTAAAATCACCGTGACATAATACTAGGCATGTTTGAGTGAATTGTTCCAGCTACCAGCCTGATTTACTCATTGCTTGGGTACACCTGAGAGGTGGTTGTTCTTGATACTTGTCAGGCTTTCTAAAAAGAAATCCCATTTCCCTGATTTTCAGAAATAGTTTTGTAAGGCAGAAGCCTTATAAGATATTCAATTGTTGAAAACAGCTGGCTGATTTTTTTTCAAGTAAACTATTGCCCTCCCACTTCTAGAAGAGTATTTTTCTTTGTTTTCAAAGATATTGCTACGAAATACAGATATAAGCAGCATGTTTATACTACATCACAAATAACAGAACCCTAGTATAGTGAAACTCTATTCAGCACAGAAAAGGGAAAAATCCATAGAGAAATTACTCACTATAAGTAAAAGCCCAGGGAAAGCCATATAGGTCTCTGGAAGATAATATTCAGACACAATGACTTGAGAGCTGACAGCTTTTATAAATAAATGAAAAAAAATAAAGTCTACAAACAAGAGAAAAGACTAAGTCAGATTTAAATGCACTTTAAAAATCCCCTGAAAGAGATAAGTGTTCTTATGAAGTTGTGTTTAATGTATAATATGGGAAAAAAAAATAAATTTTCTGCGAACTCAGACCAAAAAGGAAAAAAAAAGTAAAAATAGAAAGTTGAGCTGTTTAATAGCTACCATCAATTTATCTCAGGACTTATGGAAAAACTCCATTCAGAAATTGCACAAAAGGTCTTGCAGGAACATGTGCATGTGCTTAAACTTTATGCTTCCTTCCTCTCTGGTTGTGAGCAGAGTTATGTATACACTGAAGCATTTGCAAAATCAGATTCTAAAATTAGAAACCTTACCTACACCTCGCTGAATTTCTGTTCTGTGCCTAGTCAGCTAATATCCTCACAAAACAGTCACCATTTCACCTTTACATATGTTATGGATCTTATTTTTTACATAAAGAGACTGTCTAAAATGAAAAAGAAAGAAAAGATCATCCTCAAGATTTTCTGATCCCTTGAAGGATTTATATCTTTTCCCTATTTGTAAGCAAGGAAATTGCTTTAACAAATATCTACATTTTACAATTAACCCTCCAGGATCCTCTCAAAATCACAAGCTGGGATGTGCATCTCTTTCAAGGAAGTGACATGACAGATGTTAAATCTGACAACACTCTTTTTTCCCCTCAAAATATTCATAAGTATTTCCTGCCCCAGTGATTCATTTGAATTTCAGTTTCAAATAGATTTTGCTTCACACCTAAGACTGTCAGATGCAAAATACAGTGTCGGGTTTAAATTTAAAATGCATCAAGGGAATGAAGGAGATTACACCTTTTTTACTACAGTTTAGGGAAAACAATTTAAAAAAAATCACTTTCAATATCAAAGTAAACCACTGAGTACCTGTATAGGTTTCACTTGGTGCTGAAAGGCTGAAAAAGTCCCAGACATCAACTAAATATAGTAAAGATATACCACTGCTCCTGAAATATCAAGTTCATGGATATGAAAAAAAACGAAGCCTTGACAGGCAGCAAACTGAAAGAAAAGAACCCCTGTGTGTAAAACATCTCCTCCTCTTTCTCTATTTCACCACAGCTCTGCCTTGGATCTCTCATCCCTCTGCCACTACGATCATTGGCAGCTCTGCAAACTCTTGAGAGCCACCTGCAGAGCTATAGGAAGTCCCCAGGTTTTGTCCAGGAGTTCAACACTGCTAAACTCAGGATCATAAAAATATTTATATTCTTTTTACATCATATGAACTCTCTAAAATACCACTGGCTTTGTCTAAATTCAGAAGGATGGTTACATATTGAAAAGAATAGGGCTAAGTGTGCTGAGATGTTTTCCTAAACAAGGCTTCTCAAATCTATAGCCTAATCAGAAGCATGATGTAGGAGGAAATCCTGCCTAAGAAAACCAAACAAACAGAACAGCTTTTTTTAAAATCTTCTTTTCCTGTACTGCATATTGATATGGCCACGTTCAGGATGTACAGTCATGAACAAGAGCCTTTACATGGCTTCCTAGACACACAGTGGCCAGTGAAATGAAGGAAAGATAGGCAAAAAGAGAAGAGAGATAAGGAATACTGTAGATTTCTTTATGTCTGAGGAGTTATAAGGGAACCGGGCAGGTGGGGGAGGGAAACATAAATCTGCGGGATTTAGGAGGAGGTTTTTCCATAAGGACAATTCAAAGAGCTTTTTTTTGTTGTTTTGGAAAAGGGAGCTTGTTTGTAAGATGAGGCTGTAAAGATCCCACAGTTCTAGTAATCAGTGTTCTGCTAATTAAATTGCCACATCAGTGAGGCAGACACTGTATGGGTTTACAGGATTAAAAGGCACCTACGGCAGTGTTCTCTTCCTTACAGTTTGCCAAGATTGGAGCATCTATTGATTAAATGCTGCAAATATCTCTGGTAAATACTTCAATTTAGTGAACTTTCACTTCTCAGTGTCACAAAGGCAGTAAGTAAAAGTTGCTGTCTGAAAAAACAGGCATGGTTTGGTTAGAATCTAACATTGTAAGGTTAACTGAAAATTATTCTCTTCACCCAAAATTAACTATACTGTGTCAGTGCCTTAAGGATGTGTTTTGTTCTCCTTAGAAGAAAGAACAGCAATAAATCCCCAAAAAATGGTGTTGTACTTGCAGGAAAATGCCCAGATTTCTTATTCAGTCACTTTTAGATTCAGTCACTGAAAAGGACCTTCCTGGTATAGCTGACAGGAACCCCAAACACTTATCAACTCATGAAACCTTTCCTTGCATCAATGGACAGACATATAAATAATTGTGATATCTAAGTAGGACTATGTAATATTCCAATTATTTGGGCTGTCTAAATAAAGGACATCTTGTAAATAGTGACTCTGATCTTCCAAGTCCTCTGAAATTCACTTTTCCTCCAGTATTAAGGTGGTCTCACAAAGTTTTTGCAACTACAACGACATTTTATCAATTTCAGAGATTGAGCATTGATACAGAATTCTATACAGATATTTAATGGGCTTTGATACTTCTAGAATTTACTACAGAATTATAATTTGCATCTCATTTTCATGTGATACAATAAAAATTTCACAGTAGGAAATTCAGAAAAAGTCAGATAGGAGAAGGAAAGGGGAGAGAGAGAAGGAGGTGAAAATAAGCAGGACAAAAAGAAAGAGCAAGAGCATGTGAGAGCAGAAAAACAAGTGAGTGACAGCACGTGTGAATGCACAAGCAAGAGAAAGTGAGTGAGGAGAGAAAAGAGCAAAATAAAACAGGGGACAGAGATGGGGGGAGAGAAAATGAGAAAACAATTCTCTTTTGGCCAAATCTTGAAATGTGGCCAAGTGAAAAAGCTGGTGAAATGGACTTAATGAAACAAACACCTGCTTCTAATACATGAAGTAGGATGATTTTTGTATAGTTAATTTCTTGTGTCAGAATTGCTAGTAAGAATTTGTAGTTAAGAGCAGATCAAAAGTGTGGGGTGGTGATTTCCTCCATTCTTCTTCCAAAGGATTATGTATTTTAAATAGATTTTAATAGTCCTAAATAAACATGTCAGAAATTGTCAGTTCTAAAGTGGTCTCAGAACTTCTTCGTGTGGTCTATGACAGGAGGGGCTCCACTGAGTGTTGCTGCAGCTGGAAAGCTCTGTGCACCCAAACCCTCATTTTTCCACCCAAGGTTCAATCTTCTGTACCAAAACTGCCAGCTGAGGAGAATGTCAGTGTGTCAGACTTTTCATTTATCTGTTCGGAGAATTACCTCAAAATTAGCATCACTTCGAAAGAGTCATCCAAAACTCTCCATAATTTATTTTTTTTTGTCCCTCATCTCTCTCTATAGAACTAAATTTCAAGCTCTGTTTGCTAAAGCCTAGTTTGGCACTTTTAGAAAAATACACATCATGGTTTTGTATTCTGACACACACCTACCTCTGGCAGGGGGTTTTAGCCCTCTGAAGGACCCTGGGGGCTCCCATTTACATAATGGAACTAATGTGCTGCAACACACTTCAGCAGTTCTTCTGGATCAGATACTTTGCATTTAATATGGTATTTTGGTGTACTTTTAGCAGGGCAATTTAATTAGAATTATCCACGGATAGTTTAAAAACTGAATCTGCAGATCATTTATTACTGGCCTGTATTTACTGATGCAGCAACAAACCCATCTGGTTAGGACTTATTCTTTAATTAGTTCATTTAACATTTTTGTCCAAAGTGAATCAACTACAACTTTATATCTGGCATAGGGCATAAATCAGCCTCTCTATGTTATATAATAGAGTAACTTAATGGGGATTACTTCTTGTTGAGGCCAATTTTTATATATTTCATTCATTGTGCCAGAATTGTCAGTGTGAAATTGTGACAACAGCTGGCTAAAAGTGAGGGATTATGACCTTCTCACAGTGATTACATGCTAAAAATTAATTGTGTTACCCCTCCAGCACTGTAGCATTGTGATTACTTGAAGCAGAGAGCGTGGGTGGGTGTGGGCGAGATGCGTGTAAGAACAAATAGATTACAAGGCACACAAATCAATGCTTGTTATTGCTAAGTCATAAAAAATGGTGTCTACCTAACAAATACTGAAAGAAAGAAAGAAACAACAAGCTTAATTTAATTACCAGTATATCTATTTTGTACTCTGGAGCAACTGAACTAAGATAAATCGTAAGAAAAACATTCATCTGTATCTTATATTAAGATGCTGGTACAGCCATATCTTTCAAAGCCCTGAGTTTACTCCACCAATCATTTAAAAAAAATACCTCCGTCCTTTTCTATGCCATAAGTAATACAGTAAATCTTGTTTCTTTTAATGTTACAGCATCTTTCTTCTTGATGCTACTTTTTGCCAGCATTTATTGAAGGAAATATTGATCTCTACTTCTTCAAAATGAATTTTCCTTGTACCTTTTCCTACTCAGTGGACCCTACAGTTTGTATGTTTGATATTGCACATTCTCTCTCTAGGGAAAGTTCTGTTCTGCCACTTTGCAGTTTCTTTAAGTAGAGTTCTTTTCACACTTTAAATAGCATTGAGATGTGCCAATCGTGAAAAACAAAACAAAAACAAACCAAGTCTATTTGGTTTACTGTACACATTTAGTTACACTCCAAACCATTAACTGGAAGCCTGAAGGCCAGATAAAGCATTGAACTACCTATGATTTAGTCATATCCTTTCCCAGAGGTCTGCAGCATGGTAAGTTAATATAGGAGCTTCAAAGAAGCTTCACATATTTTTGCAATGATCAAAAGCTTATGAAACATCTTAATTTGCAAGCTAAGTCACTCATCACAAGGTAGCATAGTTAATATGGGAAAAAAACCAACTCTTGGGCCACAATTCAACACAGTATATAAGAACATTCCTAACAAAAGTCTGTAGATACTGCTCTGTACTTTTTACACATATATATTTTATTACTTTAGGCACATCCTTCAATAATCCTCTCCAAGAAATCTGAGCAGTCTCCATCTACATATTCACAGACAGTACAGCTCAGCAATATTGTGCCTTCCTATAGATTGAAACCATGTCTTTCTGCTCAGTACAGAAACTGAAAAAAAAAAAAAGAAATGCAAATGATATACAAACATTTTTTCATCTGACCACTGATGCTGGTGGTTGGAAGCACGGCTGTGAACACAGGCAGGGGTTTGGCTGTGGAGGCAGAAATTTTCTCCTGTTGCCACATCCTATTAAACAATTGTCTTTATTTTCCAATGCCTGCATATTTATTTTCTTTGCTCTCAGCATTACATGAACTGCTTTCCAATGCGTGACTTACTTTTAAAGAGTGCTTAGTCAACACATTTTCCATGACATCAGTGGGGACTGCTGGTCTCTGAACTCTGCTGTATTTGTTTTCTTTTCTTTAATCAAATTAATTAAACCTTTAAGTCCCTATTTTAAAAATGTTACTAATAGCACTATCTGTGGGATCTTTTTGCAGCAGAATGAAACAATAACAACTTTCAGTGCTCTCCTTTGAAGAGATGCAGACTCACTCCGGTGACTCATCCAGCTGTCCTTCCACTGGCAGTGAACACGTGTCAGTGTGTCCAAGTGGACCAGAGACATATTCTTTCCTTCTTTCTTTCTTTCTTTCTTACCAACCCTAAGAACTTTTTATTTTGCCCTTTTATGCTATCTTGAGTCAAAACTCCAGTTAGACAAGAAGCTTTTTAAAAGCAATTACTTTTTTTTTTTCCCCCCAGGCCACAGGGGCAGAAAGTAGGGAAGAGTTTATTCCCTATGATGGAAAAAAAAACAAACGCCATTTTTAAAAATTGCAATTGAAAATAAAATAGAGAAAAAACATATGAAATATTGATTGTTTAAATAAAATGAAATCGTTTCAAATACTAGACCTATACCTGCATTTAATATCTGATTTTGTAGTTATATAGTAAATTATTTTTATATCCAGCCATTACATTTTAAGATTATTCTATGTTTAATCTTTACTGGATTTTGCTGAGCTAAGTAGATAAAGGCATATGCTGCATTCCACTGTACATCAGTAAACAAGTCTATTCAGGCTACATGGGGAAGAAATGAAAATACAAGATCCACAGCACAGATATCAAGAAGTTATGTGCTCTAAGTAACACACTTCTGTTACACATATCTGTTAATGGGAAGGTAGTGTCCATCTAAAATTTAATGTTTTTCCCATTCCAAGAAAGTAATGAGCTTAAACATTAACTCTTGGGGAGAAAAAAAAAAAAGAAAAGATAAAAAAAGTGTCCTGCAACAAAATTACTTTCTTTGATTTATATAAAATTACAACCAATACAATTACGAAGTCATCTTAACACACATGCACATAACTACATGTATTTCTGATATATATAAGAAAATAGGTAAGTGCCCTTTACTTTTTAAGTGTCTGCAGGTACCCATAAGCATGAGTGATGTTCCCTGCAGTCAGTGACCAGACAGACTCCTCTGGGTTAGGATTGGCATGGGGCAAGGTATCAGGGCAATCACTTGTCCTGTAGGACTGTTCCCTGACCCTGGCTCTGTGGCCATGGCTGTGGCCCTGACCAGCTCCCGGAGTCTGATACCAATTCCCTTTGGGAAGTGAGGCTGGTCTGCCACCACCACATCATGGAAAAGCTGCCAGTCACTGCCTGCCTGGAGTGCAGGCTGGTGTCTACCTTATCTACCATCTCTTTGAGTATAAATGGATGTGTGCTGGGCTCTAAGACCACACAAATCACCTCAGGCGGAATAATAATTGTACTTGTAGCTGCAGCCAAGCTATTTCATGGACATGTTGGGCTGGCAGAAAAGTGAATCAATTTATAAAAGAGTGTGCAGCGTTAGATAAAGCCCAAGCCCTGACAGCTTTATCTGATGGGTTCAGTTTGGTTTTTTAGAAGTGAGTAGCCTTGAGGCATTTTGCTGAGTTTTATCAAATAGTCACTTTATTTTAAGCAACATCAGAGGCTTAATAGGAATGAGGAAGATGCTGAAAGGTCACCTGTAGCCAGGTATTATCATCTGAGCAAATGCAAACTTTACATCATGTAACTCTCTGTACAGACTGACAATAAACATTCATCTTCTATAAATTTTTTCATCCCTATGCTCACACTTAAAACACTGTTGAACTGTCTTTGTTACTTAAGTATGATTTTACTATAACTGACATAGATAGAGCAAGAAGGTGTATTGTAATCAGAAAGAGAGAATGAGAGTGAAATTCATTCAGTAAAGTTCCTTTCTAAAGCAATGCATTTTAAGATAATTTCCAGGGCAGCAAATTAAACAGACACAGAAATAAAGTTCTATACATCTTGAAATTATTATGATCACACAAAGTAATTACCACTAGATGCTAATTCCATATACTGCCATCAAAACCTTAATTAAACATTAGAGATGTTAGAAAAAAGAAAGGAAAAGGAAGGAAATCTCAGAAGTCTGAGACTATTTTCCTCAGTTTATCTCATTCATGCGAAAGGTAAGAGGTTTAAAGCAAATGTATTTTGTAATTTATTAGTTTAACCACAGAAACAGAGATCTCAGTCCATCGAGCCAATCCACAAATTACATAAAGAAAGTTTGCAAGACAAACCACTGCAGGAGCATTCAAAGACCCTTTCATTGCTGTTGTTTTCAGTTACCTGTACAACGTATGTAAGGAAAGACACTCCACAGAGATGGTGGTATGGGGAAGATACCTTTCAAGAACAAGACCACAATTTTTCCTGAATGCCTTTAAAGCACTGCCACTCTATTACTTGCATAAATAAGTCAATCAGTAATTACAAGGTACTCAAAGATAGTATGTTTACAACATTAAAGTTAGCAAATCCATCTCTTAGGCTAGAAAAAATTCCTAGCACACAACAGAAATGTCCTGTAAATTATAGCTGAAGACCAATGTTTTCAAACTTTAAACACTGGGGCTTGCATTTCAAATCCACATTCATGAATCAACATGAAAAAGAACTTGTGTTAAGAGGTCACAAAAATTCTAAGTAACTATATGGAAATTTCTAACTTTGATTAAAAATAATTATCAGTATTTAAGAAACTAAAGTTTTAGGGCTGGGTATCAAGAATTGTTAAATTTGTTGCATTGTTTTTAGGAACTTTGAGGTTCCCATGGGTAAATATTCAAGATTAATCAGTTGCTTCTCTTTACTTCTGTTCTGGTCCCTAGGATGTCCAATCAGTGGCAAATCCCTCTGTTGTATCTTCTTACATATCTTTTTTGAAAATATGGGAGTTTGATGGAAGAGTATAGATTTTTATTTGTCCAGGTAGCATCCAGATCTTGGTCCCATATGAGGGACCATAACCCACTGGAGCAAGTTAATAAAACTCTTAATGGTAGGTATTGGTTCAGACCCTACAAGAACACAGAGACCCTGCCACCCTAGTAGTCAATAAACAGTTCAGCTTTCTAGTCAAATTTAATCCAAAGATGTAGAAACTCTAAAAAAATTATTTCAAAAAATGTAGGGGTGTTGTGCTTCCTACTCCTCCCAAACAATATTACTACATTTTAGAGACACAGAAAGCAAGAAACAGAGCAGATGGAGAGCATGTCAGAAATGCTGGCAGAGCACAAAAAGTCCTGGGCTCCTCATTCTAAAGAAGTAATTTTTACAGCCCCAAATTTCAGTAAATTTGAAATCTGAGCTTTGCAGTCTTACAAGTATTCTTTCCTGTACTGAAGAATTTTGAGCTGTGCTGTCAGCAGAGACATGCAGGATCTGCACCACAGACATGTGCAAGGAGCAGAAGACAGAGTTCTCAGAGTCCCTTTTGTCATTCATAACAAAATAAGCTTGGAATATTTTGTTTTGTTTACTCGATATCATTCTGCACTGGATTATATTTTTAAAAAATTGATGGATGCATTTTATTTTATTCATAGCCAGCCATACATTTATTTTCAGGCATCTTAACAGAAATTCAAAGTATGACATTCAGGTTGAGTACTATACTCAAGAACCTAAAGAGGATATCGGAGGGTTGATTTATTCAGAAGAATTTATTTAAATGTTCATTGAAACTATTTACTTTTAAAACCCCAAAGCTCTAGCTGGGTGTGAGGGGTGGGTGTGGACTAGTGGGGAACACAACAAATCTCGAAAACTTAAAACCCAAATTGGCAATATTTTTATTTTTTTCACAACATGTATGTCAAGTCCCAGGAATTATTTAGGTTATGCTTTTTGGCCCCCACTTCACATTTTGGTTTAGTTTCATATGTTGGTTATTCATTAGCTGTGAAATGCTGCAGCACCTCTCCTTGTCCAAGACCTACCAACCACCTCCCTCTGGCACCAAGTCCCCAAGAAGAAGGGCCTCTGTAGCTGCTCTGTCTGAGCCCTGCATTCAAACAATCCCCAGTATAAGCTCTTTCTTTCTGCTATCTTAAGATACTGTGATTTGCTGTGATGATTTTGTGCCTGTATCAAGGCTGATGCACAAACTCAGTGTTACTGCATGTCCTAAAATGCAACAAAAAAGGCAGGAAGCGTCGATATCCAAGGGATCCATGAATGTTCCTGTTCTTGTGAACCCAGAGAGTATCGTGTGTGTTTGTGGCTGTGTGTGGCTCTGTTTGTGCTTTCTCTATTGATCTTCTGTCTTGGCCAGCTGAACAGGGGGAAGGAGATGTGACTGTGTGTGTTTATGTTTTGTGTGAGTCCTACATACAGGTGATGTAGAATGTCCCACCTTGTCCACGTCACACTCTGTGCCTGGCCCTGTCAGCATCCTCTGGCATCCATGCTCAGCTTCCCTGCTGGTTGAACTGGCACACAGGAAAGTGGCAGCTGTGTCCCTTAGCCTGGATAGAGGCTCCAGGTCCCCAAGCTGAGCTCCATGGAGGAGCAGCCAGGCAGGAGGGAGTCCTAGGCTGGAGCAGGCAGCCACACTCTCAACTTCACTTAACATGAGCCACAGGCATGGGCCAGTGACAATCTGAGAAATTCTCTGTCCATTTGCAGCCTCAATGGATTCAGGATAAATGCTGGTGCAAATATCCTGTGGGAACGAGGTCATCAAATTTGTCTCAAAACATGTTTGATCCATTAATTGCCCAGATCTAACTCAGTAAGCTGACTGCATTACATATGTATTTAGATGACTAAGTGGCCCTGTTCATTTGGAGTAGAGCACTGGATTCTGTGATTTGCCAGGGCACTAGAGTGGAAAATACACAGCATCCTCAACCGCTAAATAATTAATTCTTTTACTGAATTAAATATGAAAATAGTACAAGTCACTTAGAATTTCTTATGCCATTTAATAATCTCTTCAAAACCTATCACATTACTCAGCTCCATATCAACAGCTATTTTATTTACTCTCTACTTTTAATATGCAGCACACTGCAGTATTTTGTACTAAAAGCCACACAAAAACATCAGATACTGTGTTTTTGTGGGAAGTGAAGGTTTTGACACCACCACGGTGTTGTCAGCTTGGAGGCAGCTTAGGATTGTGGTTTAAGGTTCATAGCTCAATTTCCAAAAAAGAAGGCAGCAAAATAGTTAATAAGAATATTTATGTAGTAAAAGTGGGTTTCCTGGGGAAAAGTTTTTTTAAGCATGTGCATTTCTCCATACTTCTCTGCCCTACCAGTAGCCACCTGCTGCCTGTATACTGAGGAAGAGGAATTAACACCATGACAAGCCTCATAACAACTAGAACTAGACAAACTTCGATTTTTCTTTTTTTAAAAAAGGAAAAAATAAGCTTATTTAAGTCTGAGGCTCCTATGCACATCCTCATTAGTCACATACCACAAAAAAAATGGTGAACTCTATCTGCTCCTTCTCCCTAAGCTTTGCTATGGGAGGAGCTGCTCCATCCGTGTAAGTGGCAGCTCTACCAGTGGTGGGAAACCCTGCTTCTGTAAGCAAAACATACTCTGAACAGAACTACCAGGACACACACGAAGTGATTCGCTGCAAGGGTCACTCACAGTCTGGACCTGTACCTTCCCCACTCCAAAGTTTACACCTTTTGCTAATATTTTGATTTTTACAGGACAAATTCAGCACCACCCACCCCACAGCTGCACCCATCCAGGACCACAGCTTTAGTTAACAGAACTTCTTGTCAGAAAATCCAAGATGAGATAAAAAGTCGCCTCTCATCCCCAAAAATATTAAGGAGACTAAGGCCAAAACAAAACAAAAATGATGAGACTTGATAATGGGACATGAAGAGTTACAGCGATGCAAATGCCAAATTTAGGATTTGTACAATGGCATGTTTTCATTTGTGAGAAGCACTCATGCAACATTGGCACTGGGGCAAAGACATAAAAAAACCAGATAAAACATGTTATGAGCAGGAGGTGAGAAATGCCTGCACAGAACTTAAAAACTCATCTCTTTATGAACACTGTAACTCAGAATTATGAACTTGTAAAACTTCCTTCTGAACTTGCTGGGTCTACTCGTGGATATATCAGAGTCAAATAAACCAGACTCAGATAACTGTGTTCAAAGGAACAAACAAAGATTTTACACATTGCTAACGTCTATAAAATAACATCATAGAGTTCTACTAATTCCTGCTATAAACTGTCTCCAAGCACTTTCTATTTTCTCCCAGTTCACCTACTCATACTTCCATTGTGAGTTTTGAGCTTCTTGCCATGGTAGTCAATTAAACTACTATTATAATACAGTTGTTTATGTGAGTAACAAACACCAGAAGAGCATGTATTTAATGGAATTAATATTATTTTCCCTTATGATCAAAATCATTTTGAAACAAATATCTGGGAAAAAGAAACCAGATGATGTTCAAGTGATCTTTAAAGCGTGAAGGTCATACTTGTAGGGTTGGTTGGATTGATGATTTTTAGCTTCAAATTTTACAATTGAACTGAAAGCAACAAAAATGTTAGCAATACAATCCAGTCAATTCAGGCTCTGCCTGCTTGGAGTTGAGAATCTGCCAACTCATATAAAAAATTTGCATTTCAAAATGAAACATGAAATCCTTCTTTACCTGTTTGAAATGAAAAGAAATCCCAGTGGAGCTTCCAAAATATATGCCTATTGTTTAATGACCTTCTAATACTAGTGAAAGAACATCCAAGAACATTGCAGATATTTCTGTCTAATCAGGTTAATGATGGAAGCCAAGGCCAGGACTACAGCAAGGTGTTCGTTAGTATTTGATATTTCTGGCAAATAAACTCAGTGCTGCTCATCCATTAAGTTCACATCCAACAAGTAGTAACTGCTCCTGACAATATTCTGGTCCCATATAAAATCCTGCTGCTGAAAAGAAGTCACCACTGACATGAAAGAGGGAGATGAGCTTCTTTCAATGACTTCTGTTAAGCCAGCACAGCAGTAAACTTCCAGCTGAACAGAGCAAAAACTGATCATAATTTTTTACTTTTTCGCTGTGTGTAAGGAGGTATCTGGGGAAATTTTATTCTTCATTGGGATGCAGGACAGGAAAATAAAACAGAACCACACACTATTAGGTTCTCAGCCTTCATACTGAGATCACGGTTCAGTGATCACGTACTGAACATGATATTTTTCATAAGTACTGTTCAATCTACCATATGCAAGATTCCAGATTTCTGCTGGCCTTTAAATCCCAGTTTTATGTCTCTCACAATCAGTATTCACTGGTGAGCTCCATGGACATAATCAAGCTCGTTACAGCTGATTACGGACCAGCTTTGAAAGGCCCAGAAGAGCTGTTTTCTCCAGCTGGATTGTTGATTAAAGCTATCTCAGCAAACATGGTGTATAAGAGCACTCAGTTTCTAGCTGTTCACCTAGAGACTATCAGGAAATGCAAGATTTGCTGAGGTCAGACTGAGATGTATAAAACTGATAACCTGTTTAGCCAGAAGGCATTATTTCCCTGTTCACTAAAGGAGTTGCTGCTCTGCAGGCCAGCAATCTTGTTACAGTTTGGGCTTGGGAAATGCCTCAGGTTCCTTCAGAGTCCCAATTGCTCCTGCAGCCACTAGAATCCTGAATGATGTCTCTCACCAACAGCCTTGAGGAGTTGCTAAAGTAACTCCTGATTCCTCAGGCAGTGATTGACTCTTCCCCTTTCATGGGGAGCTCAATGAGGAGATGGAACTACTCTTTTAACTCCAGCTGAGGACACCATTATGCCACTGCCTGAGAAGCTATCTGAAGAACTGCCTTTTTCCCACTGGAATTACTCCCCTAACAGTCATCCTGCTGATCTGTCCTCACATAGTTTTCTGCTATCATGAAAAATATACTAGAGGTAAGCACATACACACATTCAGAAATTCAGACAAAGGAAAGTTTCTAAAGAGAATTTTAAATATTACTCAAGAGTCTGCTTGATTTTTCAGAAGAACCTGGATTCCCATATCCAGCCCACGTGCAGGCTGGACAGGGGGTTCAGCTAAGCATGCCAAACAATGTCTGAAGTTCAAAGGAAGTCAACAAAACTCACACAAAAGATGAAGACTTTCAGTTCATCCAGACTATGAGCAAAAACTACAAAAACATACAAAAGACAAAGACAACCATCAGCCAATAATAGATATCAAAAAGCAACAGTTCCTGTGATAGGAAAGGAATCCCTTTCCTCAGAGTTGGTTTCTCAGCACTTCCCTTTGGTTCTCCCCAGAAATAAAGGATCTCTATCTGGAAGCCTCAATTTTCCTAGGAATAATCAATTACTAGAGGATGGAGTACAATGTTCTCATTCTGTTAAATCTAACCTACTTCCAAATCAATGAAATATTCCCTCTGTCTCTTACAGTTGCCTTGCAAACTGGCTGACAAATATTAGCTCAAGCTAGTCTACCAAAGCAGGTGATTCAGCTTTTTGCTCTTCCATTTCAGTGAACCATATAAATTCCAGATACAACACAGACTACAACTACACTGTGCAGGGCAGCACTTTGCAGAGACATCCACTAAGTTCCCCTAGACTGAAACTGCTTTGGCATCCAAGCTGTACCTCTCTGGCACTAAACACTACCTTGGTACAACTACTGTGTTCATTCCTTTTCTTGCCATTTTGTTAAGTAAAACAAAGTGTAGTCCTTTACAGAGCACAAGCAGAGTACATCCAATGGCCCAGAACTCAAAAGAAAAATGAAAACAAGACGTATCCTTACAAAAATTTTGTAATTTTATTTTTCATAATTTTGGACTTTTCAATGCTACATAAATATATTTCCTTTACACATTTCTTCCAGAGTTGCCACTGTATTCAATGGACACACAGAACTGAAGTCTCCTTGGCAGGAAGCAAAACAAAGGGTTTGCCAACTGAATCAGAAGTGAAAGGCTGGGGATAAATACTCTGATAATGTTTTATAGTCTATTTCTGCAATTACACAGTGTGATTTAAAGTAGTTAAAAAGAAACCTTCGTTTTTTTTACTGACAGTTGCCCATCTGCAGAGTCTTAAACTTTCCTTTGAGGACTCCTGAATAGTCTTTACTACACACTTTAAATGGTTACAGATATGGACTCTCTAAAACTGCAGGAATCTAGCAGCTAACCATAGCAACTCTGACTGTCCTCATGAAAGTTGTAAAAATATTAGGAATTATTTCATAGCTGCTTATACCATGCTTAGAGATACATGCTTAGATACACTGCAAAGGTCAGCTGATAGTTACAGCTCCAGCTCTCAGCCAGGTAAGAGCAACCTGGCTGCTCTAAATCCAACAGTCTGGCTTTGATCCTCAGGGAAATATGGTCTAGCCATCTCCTGTTTCCACTCCAAAATGATTGATGTACTTCAGCCGTTACTGAAGGAGAGAGATGAAAAAATGTACAAATCTATGCAGAAGAGCCCATCAAGGGGTCTTTTATGTGTAAACATTTCCTGATTTGATGACAACTTAAAGGATAAATAATTTGTCTCACTATGTTTTTAATTACTCAGTCTAGACAAGCTTAACTGCAGTTTATTTCAGCTGAGGTGAGCAAGAGTATCATCATCTCTTGTTGAGTATACATCTCCTGTTGAGACAAGGCTATATGCTCCTTTTCTTCTCTCCAAACACAATGGAGATAAATTGTCTTCTGCTCAAGGTACTCCTTGCTTATCATCCCTAACAGCTTCTTCTAACTGAGTCCCATCGGGTTTCTAAAAGCCCTGAGTCCAAAGAGCTCTGTCCCTGGGGGGCTCTGGTTTCCAGGTTTCCAGTGTTTCCCGGTTTGCCACCACATCTGCACTTTGATGAAGGAGGTGCCTCAAAATTTGGAGAAGAGAAACAGTCTGCAGCTCTGAAAGACTCCTACACTTACCCATGCCAAGGTACCAACCATGCATGTGGAAAGGGAGCAGCACAGAGAGGCAGAAACTGCTGGAGCTGACGATGAAACCAAGTGAGGGCAGCAAGGTACAAGATCGTGAGCCATTGCCATTTTAGAATGAAAGGAAGGAACTGTGACTGGATTTTAAGATTAACTGATAGCAGTAAATAAAATAATGTAGAAAAAGCAGATGGAAGTAGCAACATACTTCAGAACATTATAAGACATTCATTACAAGACCGCCTGCAGCAGAGGCTGAAACCTCATTAGTCATATGTACTTCTCTGCACCAAATGTGTGATATTTACAGTTACGATTAGTTTATAGACTAGTTGAAGTTTGGACCAATGCCTGTTTTTGTTCTTTCAGAAGCACTTGAACCATCTTCAGGGTAAACACATATATCTGACTGAGAAAAATATATATAATGTAGAGTGGCTAAGCAGTACCTCATAGAGCACAGTCAGCAATAATGGGATATAAAGATAGAAAAATAACAAGAAATGAAGAGATGAATGTGGACTGATGGCAAACGCTGCAGAGATATGGTACACATTCATATCCACGGGTGCTGTTAATAAAATAACCTATAGAAATGAGACTGTCTTAAAATACTGCCTGACATCAGTTGAATCATTCCTCCTGCAGTTTGCTGGAGGTTTAAGCAGAACCACAGCCTACACAGATAATAATTCTCTTTCCCTTATTGTGGATATTGTGCATTATCAAGAAGAAACTGGGAAATAGCAGGTCACATTGAACCCTAATCAGAATTTTAATATTGGGGGGAAAAAACCTTAATTTTTTAAATAATATTTTCTTAATGGTGCTCAAGGCACTTGTTCAGTGAAGGCTGGCTCTGAATCAGGGTAGATTTACAGTTGCCAGTAGAATTTTAGGATGCTTCTCTCACCAAACAATACATACATGAGCTTGCAGAGGGCTTCTCAGTTGCAAAGGAAGAAAAGAATCAAGGTTGTAACTGCAGCAGAGAGTAAGTGCAAAGAAAGGGGCGATGGAAAGGTGGCCAAGTAGAGTAAAAGGGTCAAAAGGGATCACCTGGCTCCCCATGGGAGGAGTGAGACAAACTTACAAAAAGTGAGGAGTGATGAGTTTTGAGAAGGATGAATATTAGTCTCCCTCTCTCTCCTTCCCTGCCTATCCCAGCTTGTCTCCTGTTTTGGGATTGCTTGACTATGTAGGGTACAAACCTGCATTTCGAAAGTGCTGAATCAGGGCTCCTGCTTTACTTCTTTCCTTCAGCCTTCTCTACTCAGCTTTACCCTACTGTGGAAAAAGGCACCAAGTGAGTAGCCAGTCCCTGCCTTAACAGTGCAAAAGGGTGATACACCAAAACTGGAGGCAGGAATTAGCAGCTGAAGAAGGTCTCAGGGAAGGGCTTTCTATTCTTCCTTCAAAGGAAGCTGAAACAGACTGTTAATGCTGGAAGAACATGACCCTTGTAACACAGTTAATCATTTTTTTCACTGCTGATGTAGTGGGTTGAAGTAACTCACTGTGAGGCCACGAGTGCCAGAGCTGGCACTGTGCATGGAACCATATTAAAATCAGGGATGAGCCAAGTATCCTCTCAGCAGCAGTGGGTTGTTGGATCAAATGCTGTCTAGCTGAACATTAAATTTCCCTATCATTGCATACTGCTCCTTTCCCAAGCTGGCAAAAAAGCAGATCTGATCATGATCATTACTTAGGTGAGAGTTGTCTGTGATGAAAATGAGGTCTCTTTTGACTTTCTGATTCAATGATTCAGCTCCTCGAATTAGGACCAATTGTCCCAGTGATTATTAACTAGAAGTTCCCCTAAGTCTCAGTGAGGAGTTAATTAGTTTCTGCCTAGAAAAACGACTGTCATGCTGTTAGAATCGTGCCAACCCAACACAGAGCTCAGTGCAGCTTGTGAGAACAGGCATCGATTCAGTTGGTTCTGAAAAAGGCACTCTGAATGACCCCAGGTTATCTGAGTCTGCATTTTATTTTTCCAGATTTATGGATGATAATTACTTTCATGCTATGTTTTATATCAGCATGTGGCAAAAAATGATAGTTTTTTGCTTCCTCTTGTATTTTCCTTGCAATGCTTCACACAACAAATCTAGTGAGGTGTTTAGAAAGTCACTTGATGTATGAAGACATTAAGATTAACTCAGTTGGTTAGAGCACAGTGCTAATAATTCCAGGATTGTGGGTTCAATCCCTGTACAGGCCATTCCCTTAAGAACTGGAGTCAATGATCCTTGTGGGTCCCTCCCAGCTAGAATATTCTGTGATAAATAAGTATGTTTTAAGTAGAATAACAACCTGAGGAATATCAAATCACTTGGAGACTGAAGAGTGAAACAAAAAGAGGAAAACTTCTTTGGAAGAGATGAGCACACAAGAAAATATATAATTTGCAGAGATCTACGTGTGCATATTTATGCTACTTCCTACAGAAAATGCCAAAGGAATTTTCTGCAGTTCTTATAAATGAACATAGATTTTTCTACAGATAAATACTTCTTAAGAGTTAGGGAGTCTTAAATAATTATATGCCCTATTAGAACAGATAACAGGCCTCATGCAATCCTAGCAGCCCTTAATACAACCATTACAAAGTTTACATTATCTTTTTTAGGTTGTATTTGGTTTGTTTATGTTGGATATATTCTTGATTTAGTCTCTTTAGCAGTGAAGACACAGTGTGTCTACATGATACAGAAAAAGAACAACTAATCCAAAACGTCTGAGCAAAAGTAAATCAGTGTTTTCTGTGTGTATAACAACAAAAGGACATCTGAAAGAACTGAAAAGTGGGATGCTGAAAACAAAGTCTACTACAGAAACCTACTGCAGACAAAACTTGAGATTCCAAACTGTTACAAATATATATGTGGATAGCAGACTTATCTACAGTTGCTATAATTAAGAGCAATCTATGTATTTTGGAAGGAAGACTGAAACTTGATTAAGCCCTGAAGCACAATCTCTAGTGAGATCAGAATTTAGACATGTATGAAGATGAACTACAGAAGGTCTGCCTGCTATAGGCCCTTCTAAGGAATCTGGGTTGGGTCACTTCTAGACATAGGATACCGGATTGCTTGATTTTATCCCACATGAAATGTCTGTGTCCTTATGAATTTCTTAATTAAATCATAGCATGTTTCCAACTTTGGTTGGGAACAAATATTTTTGAAATTATTTACTTACTTTTCACCCTCTTTATGTTAACATTTAAACACCACTTAAACAGTTATTACACGCTTGTTTTTACCAGGAAGCCACTTATAAACTCAGCTAAATGTAATTCATGACAAGTATTTCTTATTTTATTCATTGAATTCAATGGGTTTCAACCACAGCAGTGCTTCAAGCAGGATTTTAACCTGCAACTCTTAAGGAGTTTCTGATGGTCATTAATGCAATTAAAAAATGGCTATACTTTCCTTATATTATACAGTTTCTGTATTTAATCTCTACATTTTCAGAAACAAAAGATTAAAAAACCCCTCAAAAATACTGGAATGAGTAAGGCTATGACATCTCTGTAGAAATTGTTGTCACCATATTAGAGAATGTTCCCTGTACTGAACACTGGCCTTTCACAGAACACGTATTGTCTCAGCCATATGTAGTTACTCATTTTGGTTCAGCCTATTCAGTTTAAGCCCCAGAATAACTAACTAAACCAGTTAGATCAGGCAATCCCTTATCTCTAAAGAAAAAGAGATTGGCCTTTAGAAAGAGAACTCGTTTAAACCTGTAAACTGGAGTTACTGAGTGTCACTGACTCAGCCTTGAGGAACAAGCATTGAGGTTTGTCACTTTGCCACTTCTGCTTCAAACTTCAAAATTATAATTTCTCTTTTACAAGTACTGATGTACCTGAATTGCCCCTGCATTTTTGAATATATTGATGAAGAAATTACACTGCTTTCATGGCTCAGAATAATGATGCATCTCAAATGCAGTAAATATTTTGTGCAGCATCAAGAATTTCTGCCTCTTTATCCTCTGTTTCCTGCGTTCCCCTCTTCTAGTTTTCTTTACACACTCAGTTTCAGCAACTTCAAAGTCCTGCAGATCAAGTTGTTTCCGACTTTATAAATGTTATTATGTTCTGTGTCTTCTTTAAAGGCAGATAAGCAAACAATGTCCTAGTGATCTAAAAGAGGTATCATAAAATGCATACCCTATGTATTAAAAAACCCCAACAAACCAAACCAACCAACCAAACCAAAACCAGGAAGCAAACCAAAAAATTACTAACCCAAAACCTAATCATGTTGTTTTTAGGACAGTCTAATTATTTTTCAAAATCTTGGTCTTAAGTAACCTGAGAACACAGGCTGTTATATGGTGAAAGCCAATCTGATCTTTCTACCTTTATTTGATTATTTCCCCCGACCTCAGTCTCAGTCATTCCCAGTAGATGTTTACCAGAAAATAAAGATGATTTTAAAGATATTTGAAGATATTTAATGATATCTTCTGGCATCAACCTATGTCAACCTATGTTACCTGTGCTCTGCCTCACGTGCTCGTTGCCAGTGTAATTATTCCAGTCCAAGATTTTAAAATGAGTTTTAGAAGTTCTTACAGAGAAGTTTTTTTGTCTTTTTTTTTCATTTCAAATTAAAATTACTACCCTGCCACAATTAGAAAGAAGAGCATTTTGACTGACAGTACAACCAGGCTGTCTTTTTGAGCCAGAGTGAAACAAGGAGACCAGAGCAATACTACACTGAGATCATAACACCCCACTGTCGTGCGAAACCTGACATGGTGCAGCCTTTAAAAAGTAAAAGAAAAAGAAGGAAAAAATCCCACCAGTCTATGGAAAGTCCAGTATTCCACTGATCTTTTCTCATAGTCATATTATGATAGCTGTAATTATCATAATGCAAGAACTCTACAGAATTACTAAGTATACTCTTTATTATTCTAGTAATTATTCTAGACATATTTCCAAGTGATCTACAAGCTCAGAACAAAAATTAATCCTTACTTCCAAATATTTTACAAGATTGGTTTAAATGCCAGTGGTTTAGTGAATACAGAATCATCCACTACCTAGCACTAGGCTCTAGAACTGGAGGGGAAACCATTCAGATTAACTTGAGCCAATGATTTCACTTCACTGGCAGTTTAAGGTTTGCCACATATTTCTGAAGTCAAATGAATGTTTAAAGAATGGTTTGCAGAACCTTTTTGAGAGTTACTCCCAAGTATAGTGTCCCAGTAAGACAAAGCCCAAAACCACTCATTAATTTTTCAGTCATATTGACAAAGAAGGGATGATCAGATTAAACAATAAAATTCTCTGGTGTGAACAAATGAGGATAAGTTGGGTGGGGTCACAATCTTGAAAGTAAGGACAAGTGTCTTCTCTTTGATGCAATGGAAAAATCAGTGGAGAGATGAAAAACTGAATGATGAGCTAGAAATATGAACCTGTATAGATACGTAGAGAGCAAGATTCCATTTCTACAGGGAAGAGAAAAGGAATATATAGTGACCAAGATATGACCTGATGAATCTAGACAGCAATTTTAGCTGTGTGAATTGACTGAAAAGGTACTGACTTAATGCTGCAGGGCAGAATGAGACAGCAGGATCAAGACATAGGGAGGATGTGAGGATCTGCAGAAATACCTAAAGATGATGACAAGTTTTTTTGAACTACAAAAACTGAGAATCCTGCTTTAAACTGAATGAGCCTTAAATAGAACAAAACATATTAAGAAGAAAACTGAAGCAGGGTACTAGAGCACAAAATATATTAGAGAACAAATGGGATTGTGTGGTTCTCTCAGCATAGACAATATTGACTTGATTTTCAATCACATATCCATTTCTTACTATTTGAAGTAATTTATGAGTACAAATGGAAACATCTGTCTTCCTCGTCAAATAAGATCTAAGATTTAAAATAAACATAAATTATTTTTTAAAACAACAAATCATATTTATTCTA
>NW_016690300.1:2167880-2202690 GCF_001604755.1 Lepidothrix coronata | reverse complement strand
TTTTTGCTATGACAAGACCATGTTTTTCAATTAATTTGACAGTGTGATTCCATGTAATCCAATCCAGGTATATAAAGAAAACTGTGTATAATGCAGAAAAGTACTAAACCAGAACCCTTCTGAAAAGGCATTTGGTGTGATGGCAAAACTTCAGGAAACTGAATCAGAAATCTGAAGCAGGAAACAGAAATCTAAAACAGTGCTACAAATCCCAGTGGGACAGCCATTTGTAGATGTGAAGTATTCCCACCACAAATCTTGGTATTCATGCATTATATAAAACTAAGTGTTCTTCTGGGAACAAATAGAGGAGAAAAAAGAATCTTAGATTGTCCTGAAGCATTAGAGCATTATTGTTCATTCTCATGCAGTTTAAATTCTCAGAGCATTCCTGTTTTGAACCTCTATTTTTAGGGGTACTACCATCAGGCTGTACTGTGCACATTTAGTTGCAATTTGGCATGCAAGGTATAAGCCCAGAAGTGAAATTATTTTAGTTAATTGAAGGGGAGAATGTAATCAGTCAGATTCTTTTTCTAATTAAAAACTACAAAAAAATAATTAATTCCAAATGCTTTCTTGCACAAAATAGCTCCAAATCAGATAGGGATTTAAGATGCATAATTCAAGCTTGAAGACAGGGTTGAAATCCTCTCCAGAAATTTCCAGGGTATTTGCATCCAGATTTTGGGCTGGGAACAGTTTCTGTTCAGACATTTTAAAAGATGTAAAACTAGATGGCTATACATACTATATGTCTGTTTTGAGCCCTTTAGGGAATTTGAAATTATGGTGTGAGTAAAAGACGAAGGGTTTTAGTTTGGATTTGAAAGACTCACAAATCTATGAATATATCAACATAGAACTACTTCATCCATGTAACAGAAATACAGACCATAGGTGCAAGCCATGCTTTGAGAGGTAAAATAATTTAGTCAAATGCTTCATGATATATTTCATTAGAAGATTTTCTTTGTCTAACTTAAATCTTCTTTACCATATTCTAAGATCATGTTTGCTTAATTTACCCGTCCTAGACAGGGAGAATAAGTTCCCTACCTCCTTGCATACTATACTGGAACATATTTTCACATCACCCTCTTAATGCTAAACATTCCTATTTCTTTCTTCCTTCTTTTCCTGAAAGTTATGCGGATTTCCTTTTTCCTTTGCATTTTATTTGGCCAATTTATATTTCCCTACTGTGGAGTGTCCAGACCTGAACACGACAGTCAGTCTTTCCAATGCTGAGTACAATGGAGAACAATTCCATTAATTTCCAGGCTGCAAATTATATCGTGGGGCCGGACATTGCATACATGGCATTATTGCCACATATTGCGTGGGTGATATTTGTCACCTGGGATTTGTGTGTGATTTCTTATAACTGTCAGGTCCTTTTCTGAAGGATTTCCAATTTTACCTCATTTGGTGAATGAGCAGCTTATTCTTATCAAAATATAAGGCACTGGTTTTCAATGAGGACAAGTACCATATATTTTTAATAAAGATTTTGAATTCGTCATTTTGAATCTTCCACTGAGTTTTTTGCATATTCTCACCTCTTTTCTCATTGCTGTCATCTGCGGCTTCGAATAACCATTAATAAAAATATTGAACATCACCAAAATCATGATAGAACATTTTAGAGCCCTGTTAAAGCAGGGGAATGAACTAAGCAATGAATAACTGAACAACTTTAAAACATTGCCCCACCCATTTGAGAGCTAGACTCTGCACCTTAAAGTTATGAGGATGTTGCAAGAGTGCCAGGATGAAAGTCAAGCTACAATCCTTCTGTTGCTACTTTATCCAAAGAGCCTGCTACACCATCAGACAAAATTAGATTAGTTGTACATGATTTGCTCTTTACAGATCTATACTGGCTCTTAGTCATCTCTTGTTTTCTAAGGAGCTTAAAAATAGACTGATACTTTCAACACTTTTATAGATATTGAAGTTAAGCCAACTCATCTATAACTTTCCTCTCCCTTCATTTTTAACTTACAAATCTTTCCTACACATTCCACGTATAACCTGTGCACTATACATTCTCAAAATTATATAGTTCATCTATACAGTTCAGTTGGTCCAACTGATAAAAAATAACCCAAACAGAAAAAAACCAAATAAAATCAAATAAAAACAGTGAATAGTCTGTGGACATGTTTTATTAATGCTATTACAGGATTAGTTTGTTTTCTATCTGCTCATAGCTGTGGGTTATGATCTCTTAAACTAATTTTCTTTCAGCTTATTGTTGGTCTAGAAGTGATTTTACAGGTAAAAAGTCAGAGGTACTGCAATAACTAAATCAGGAGTAGAGTTTCTATCATAGTTTGGTTTTATTGTACTTAACAGCATGGTGGATATGAGATCAGTATGAGGACATCCTTCCAGAAATTTCTTGGTTGTCTATCCCTGAAGGAAGCAGGATATTTTACTATTGCCTATGTTTACTATTACCTGCTTTATGGCAGATTATAAACATCTCTAAAACCAACAGAAGCATGTTGTGCTGTATTACCACAGATTTAAGGCAGGATGGAGCAGATATTCTTTGTAGATTGGGGTTTTTTTAAATTGTTTTAAAAGCTGATAGTTAGTATGAGTTCGTTTCAACCCAATTACAGTCTGACACATTCTTTACAAGACTTTCAACTGACATTTCCTTTCACCATTATTTTCAACTCTATTAGTTTCTGGAGATGCCTACAAGGCTTCCACAAGTAGGTAGGCTATTTTCATTACTCTGGTACCTTTAAGGGTTACCATTTCAGAGTCAGCACTGCCACCTGAAGATCTGTCCAAGTGGCAATGCATCTGTATAACTAAAGCACTGCTTAGAATTCTGTTTTTTGAGACAGGCAAAACCAATTTGGCAATGAAATAGCATTCCTAAGTAAGCAAGTGCACTGACAACATCACCTGCTCTGTACCTATGGCACTGTCCAAGTGCTTTACGGCTTCACTTCAGGTTACATTCGGCAGTACCATATTCACAATCACTCCCTAGATAATCCAAAATCTACAAGAAGATTACTAACTTAAAATGCTTAAAAGTAGCAATGAAAAGCCCTGGCTTTTATTCCCCGTGTTACTTCAAGGAGGGCAGCACTGAATAGGGGTAATCCCAGGGAGTCTGTTAATTAAACAATGAACTAGGTACAGTTCTCCAGAAAGATGGAAATCTGACAGTCACAGACTGCAAGAAACATTGAATGGAAAGTATTAAATGCTAAATGGCCAAAGATTGGATATTTTAATTCTGAACAAAGTCCAGCAAAGGAATCTGCAAAGGTACTGTTTGAAATACAACCTTTAGAAGTGTCTGACGAGATTAAGGAATTTCTGTGTTTTGAACACTCAGCTGAATAAATAATATTCACTTCAGCATTAGAGGACCCCATTGATACAGCCATGAACAACTGTGTTCTAGGGAAATGTTCACCACTCTGAAAAGTTACCTCTGTGCCTAAAACAAGTGCTAAGGAAGAACAGCAGGGAGAGATCAATTTCTGAATTAGTGTTATATGTTTGAGTGTGGAGTTTCTTTCTGCTTTACAAAGTAAAATTTTATCTGATGCTTTGGTTTTAAACTAATGTGGAGTTTGAAGTCATAAGCAGTTTGTGACTAGGGAAGTGTATCATCTTGATAGAATAAATTGTTTTCTTGCTGTTGAAAATTAATTGTAGGGTTATCACAGACTGAGAAATTTTATAATCTCAGACCAAGGAGAAGAAAAATATGGTTTGAGTTGACTTTTAATTAAATCATACATTGATACATTAAGTAAATTCAGTACTGTGCTAACTTAAAAACACCTGCAGGGCTTTCCTAAAGCTTTGTTTTACTTCTAGTTGAAGTAGTGTATTTTATTGTATTTTCAAATCCAGAAGACTCAGGCACACTTCCCATTTGCTCAAGATTCTACAGGTAAATAATATAACACCCCTGACAGGTTATAATTAATAGTTGTTGAAGTTACATACACACTATCAGATGATAACTCTGTAATGACTGAAGTGCAAGGCAGGATGTCTTTTAAACAGATAGATCATGAATGAATATTAGCATAGTATATTTTTTCCAGTACAGGCAACAGTCCTGTAGACTTGGAAATCAGAGATTTTATAGTATGGTAAGTATTTCACTCTGTAGCCTTTTGGTGCCTTCTCAGAAGGTCCATTTCATGTTTGTGTGTCAACCTGACTTCTAGAATAAAAAAAGTTAAAAAGTACAACAATTGGTATGAAAATCTTACGTCCTACCACAGTTGCCATGTAGTAACTGTAGTACTTGTGAACTTATTTCTTTAGGGGTATCACAGAGAAAAATAGAGGAACATCAGAGTGACAGGTCAGGAGTTGGTTCAGCCCCATATCAAGAAGCATCTCAGCCCAGTTTGAACAAAACTGTCAAGCTTATACAGTATCTGTTTGTTGCCTTCAGAAAGCACGGGTGTGTTCTGAGGAGCTGGAAGAGACTCTTCCCTTGTGCTGCACTGAGTCACCTTTCCTCAAAGCCTGGTTTGGGAGATGGTTTGAAAGCCTGGTTTGAAAAGATTGTACAGCCACAAGTCTTTTCAAAATGGGAGCTCAGCACTCCTGTGAACACAATGTGAGCAGCTCTGACCCTCCTTTCGTCTGACCTTCCTCATCTCTGTTCTTACATCCTTTGTGGGAGAAGCTTGTTAGAACAGAATCATTCACCACATGGGATAACATAAAGTGAGGGGTTTCTTTTTCATCACTCCCACCCTTCCTTTTTTTTTTCTCCAGAGGGAGACGTTATTTAGCTCTGTAAGTAAAAATCACATTGGTAATAAGCCTGTTAAATATATTACCTAATTATATTGTACTTGTTTTGTGAAGAATTCTCTTCTTTTGTTCAGTCTTTTTTTCTCTCTTGCCTGTGAAGTATATTTATGAATTATGCATGCAAATATAATTAAGAGTGACAATTGGTGAATTTTACACTAGTGACACTGCTCTGTCTTTCAGTCTCTTGCACAACTGCAACTGTACTGAGTTTATGCAAATGGTAAAGGTTTCTTTGTATGCCAGCAGCACTGTATGCAGGACTAGTTCTGCTATCTGATTCCTGCTTATTTCTAAGGGATTAACAGACTATCCTCTGAACTGGGGAAGTACTGACCAGGTATATAATTGAGTTAAATTTTAGTAGGGGTGCTAGAAACACCTGTGAGAAGAAAAAAAAGTGCTGTTTAGGTTTTAAATATTTAATCAATATATCACAAATTGTTAGCCTGAATTATGAACTCTCATTACATAAATTGAATTATTCATGGTCCTGCTATTTGACAGTTAGAAGATAGATGCATTTTTAGATTCTGAATACAGTGTGTTTGTCTTTTCTCCTATTTGGAAATTAATTTCTTTACTTACACACAGCCCAAGGAGAGTTGTACCCACAGCTGACAAGAGATCAGCCCCCTGATTTTTTTCAGAAATTATTCTGAAAGTGTCAGATCTGAATTAGTCTTCCTAGAGTTCTTACAGTTCAGCTGTAATCAGATCTAGAGTTTTGTTCAAGTCCATTTATTACTGAAAGGTTGAGATCTTTCAAAGAAATCACTCCAAACAAAGGCACAAAACCCATGAACACTTTCTGTTAGCAGGAATGCATAAGTCATGAATAAAAATTGCCACCTATGCAAGATAGGCCACTAAGAAAAACAGCTCATTTTCCCACCCTATGCATGAAGGAGTTCTAATATCTTGCCCTTTTTTCCTCTTATTTTTAATATAAACTGGTAGTTTGCACTATATAAGATACAAACCCTTAGTTTAGGGACTTCAGAAAACAAATTTACTTACTTGTAATGAATGTGATGGACAAACCCGAAAATAAGTTTTAAGGGCGTGAAAAGGTTGCTAACAGTGCATGAAGTGCAGACTTTAATTCTGAAAAAAGGCCTCCATAAGTGCCCTATTTAGGACTGTGGGAGTAACAACTCAGAGCAGCACTGGAAACTTATTTTGGACATAACAGGAAACACTGACCCAAGCAAAGTTGGGTTGAAAAGTCTATAGTGACATATAGTCTTGGAAATAACCCAAGACATCCAAATATACAGTTTTTGATGATGTGAGACAAGGGGATCCGCACTGATCAGATCTGTATAAATCACAAGACACCTTAAACCAATGTAGAAATTGCAGATTGTCAGAATTTAATGGCTTAAGTGGTGTTTTGCTTCATCATTGCATTAATCCAGCACTTCATTACTTGTGCTGGTTTTGCCTCACTCATTCAAGCTCAGCTTTTGTGATTATTGATTTGAGTCAGACCTCAAATAGAAATACAGAATGTCTACCACACCCCACAAAACACACATATTCTTTACAGTATATTACTATTGCTCTGATCAATAATGATTCACTAGTGAAACTGAAGATAAAATCCTATCAATTAAGAATCTAGATTATACTTCCTTCCCTAGTTACTTTATAATCCATAATTTCATGAAGTATCCCAGATCTGTTTTCCTCAGCCAGTTTCACTTTCTCCTAGGATTCTGCTTTAAAAGATGGTTTAAGAATTCACAGAAGCACAGGAGAAAAGTAAATAGCATGAATTATGGGTATAAACACACAGCTGGAATATATTAGATAGTGCAATGCTGTAAGCAGTCTATTGATTCCACCTGTAAAGAACGCTATTCAAACTGAACAAACATTTATGAAAATATCTCCTAATTTGTTAAGTTTTGAAAGGGTTTCTAAAGAAAAGCTCAGCAAAGAGTTCAGAAGGAGATCACTTCAGAATAGCCCTGGATGGAAATAGACTCTGATGAAATAATTGTCAGTGTAGTTTATTCTGTTATGGTTATTTCACTAGATAACAACGCACATTCTACTAGATGTATATCTCCTTTTTTATGTCCTTTATTTCCTCTTCACATTCATTTTTTTTACCTCTGACACCCACTAGATGTACTCAATAGTGAGAATAAGACAAGCAGCTTTGAACCTGAAACCTCTTCAATCCTTTCACCTCTCCCTAACTCATACAGGTTAATTGATTTTTTCCTCCCAACAGAGTGCTGATGCCAGATTTACATTTCCTCACTTTCAAGCTCCTGTTACACCTAATATAGTTCTTGTATTATTCTGCTTTGCCTGTAAGAATTTCCTATCTAAAAATGCTTAAGGAAGGAAGAGACCCTAGCTTTCTATCTCTCTCTCCAATTTCAGCATAGATTGTTTTCAAGTACTTCAGTGCCTTTTATATAAAATGTAATCAAAAAAAAAAAAGAAGAAAATGACATTATGTGACTTCGGGGGTTACTGGAAAATTATATGAAAAGTGAAGAAGATTGCTTGCAAATCTTCCCATAAACATATATATACATGCACATATATACATATATATAAAGTATCTAAAATTAACAATTTATAACTTCTTGATATTAAGCAAAATACTATGTACTATTATTGCTGCTTCAGAGGCAATAACTACTGTCTTACAGATCAAAAAGGAAAGTAAGGAAAAATGGTAGAAGACAGTTTATTACGTATCTGGATTTGATTTTTTTTTATTGTTTGTTTGCTTTGTACAGGAAATGCTGGAACATCGAGATTTCTTTGCTAGGAATCAAAATTTTTTGCAACCTCCCTTTTCATGGCTTGAAAAACAACATTTTTAAGAGACTTTATATGGGATGGCTCCATCAACTTACCATCTGCTTTCCCCGTGCCTGGCCCTACTTCTTTCTCTCTATTAAAAGTAAGGATTTTTTTTTTTAAGTGAAACATAGAGAACTTTTGTTGATTGATGGCTTCCTGTTGCCATTAAATAGTGGCAGAATATTATCAGAAAGAATTTTTTAAAATGTAGTGCTATTTGGTCACAAGCCACCAGCAGGAAGCTATCACTCACAGAATTTTAAGGTTTATTCTAAAGAATTTGAATCTGTTAATTGACACATAGAATTAATATGAGAAAGAGGAAAGCAGGCACTACTTAAAATCTTCATGTCACAGAATGATTGTATTGCATTGGAAATCACGAAGTCTTGGGAAAGGGAAGGCAAGGTGACCTTTCTCCTTCAAAACCAAGGGATTTTGCATACAGTTCTAAGTGTTAAGAAAACATAAATAACCATATATATTTAGCTATAATAGGACGCTCCATATATTGTGTACACAGACACAATATATATTTTTATCCATAGGCAATATATAGAAATTGTTTCAAACATAAAGAAGTTGAAAAGCCTTATATAGCATAAATACTGGCAAAACAACATGCACATCAAGATTTGTCATGGAAAAAGCATTTCAATGAATACTCTGAGGTTTATTACACATTGATCAACAAAGATAGCACTAATATTAAGATGAGAGGTATGAGTTTCTTGGTTTTTCTGATTTACATTAGCAGAGGATACAGTTTATATAGTGCTTCTTTCAGTGTATCACCTTGCTAAGCAAAAGCCATTAAAAAAGCCCAAACAAACAGACAGGTAAATCAAATATTTTCGCTTGAGAAGGATCTCACTGACACTCTAAAAGCACACACATCCAAAGGTAAAATTTATACATGGTTGGAATGGAGCAAAGAGTTTCCTAATAGAAAATAGAACCACAAATCTTTCTATACTTTCATATAATACTTCACCAACATCACCTCACAAATCGCACATTAAACCCAAAGTTAATCTTTTAGGTTTACAGGTACACTGTGTTGGATGCACATTAAGGTTATTTAAGTGACAGGGTAAAAGGGGAAAACTTAAGAAGCAAGCATCCTGAAGGGTCTCTTCAGGAGTCAGAGGGAAAAAATTAGTGCATGACGGTGCCCAGCTATGTTTCCCCCCGATGTAAGTCAACAGTGCCCTCCATTAACAGAAGCATGAAAACAAAACCCTGAAAGAGGAACTGTAAACCCAGCCTCAAACAAGAGCAGTGGAATGAATCCAGGTCCCTGGATATTAGATGCCTAATATGATGCCCCCATTTTTAAGGCTGCACTTGAAATTTTCATATCAATACTACGCAGCTTCACAGAGTTTATTGTTCTGTTTCAAGGAAGAACATGAAATTATCAATGGTATGGCATATGAGGTGCTCCCTAAAATGCCTCGTGTGGTTCTCTAATCTCTGCAGTTCCATGCTGAATAGCACACCAAATCTGTAACTTCAATGTCATTGAGTGTTATCACATATTTAATCAATTTCCATTACATGTTTTTATTTCTACCAAATAGGGTGTGAATTCGTGACACTGACAATAATTGTTTATCAGAGTGCCAGTGTAACCCACCAGTTCAGGAGTTATGTTAACAAAAGCTTGAGATAGAACTCTCTCATAGGTAACACCACAGCAGGAGTTAACCAGACTTTCAAACTTTCAGTTTTCAAAGAGCTCTGGACACATTCAGTATAGCATATACCTATTTTCTATTTTATATTATATCTCGGTTTAAAAGCGGAATATCAAGTGTGTGAAACAGATTTTTTTCTCAAACATGGATACAGACACCTTCCACAATCTAAATGAACCTTTTGAAGTCCACCTAGCACAGAGAAACCCACTCTCCCATTCATTTTCTAAAATGAAGTATTATGAAACATAATTATTGTGTAAGCAAGATGAGGTAAGATCAAGGTAAGAAAGATTTCTAAAAATTTTTCCCTCCCCATATGTGTTATTTGAGTAAACTGCTTTGAGTATATAAGGAATCATGAGTGATGACTGAGAAAACAATACAAACATTTTACATTCTGTATCTGTGATTTACAAAATAAACCATCAGGAAAGAAAAAAAAAATCCACTAAAGTCTTCATAAAACTCTTTAAAACCTCAATTTGACAACTCCAAAAATGAATTAAATGGCTTGGGCACAAGATGTTGACAAGTTGTCTGGCTCCAATCACAGTTTTAAATACTATGATTCTTTTACTCAAAACTTCAAGACAAACTTGAAATAGGCTGTTGTAAATAAGCTTAAGAATTTTATAAAGAATAGCATTTATTAGAATTTAGAAACAATAGCATTGCTGATTTCTAAAATGCAAATATTTTAGTGCAACCTACAAATGACAAAGCATACAGTAAATCTAGTTTGACAATGATTTTTTTTCAAAGCTATTTTCCTGTCTCTTGCCCAGGAACACAAAACACAAAACTTCAGAAAATTCTTTAATTTCTCCCCTTCATTACACATCCGATTATGCATCCTAAGTACTTGTCTTGCTCCAAGAAAATCAATATTTTTTCAACCTACTGCCTCAACAGGCTGATGAAACTATTGAGTGACTTCTAATATACAGGAAAGTCAGCAAACTTTGGTTATTTTGGGTGAGACAAATGGAATATCTTCTCAGAACGCTCTGACATGACTGAATGCTCTATGAAGTGTGAGTAAAGAAGACAAGGAGGATAAGTTTCTAAGACAGAAAGGATATAAAAGTTATTTAGGGCTCTGTGACTCATTATGGTTCTGTAACTCCAAGTTCAGATAAATTGGACTCCTTATTATGTTTCTTCAGTCTTACAAACTTACATCTAAGAATTTTATGCCCCAATCAACATGAAATCTGATCATCCTTTCAGCGTGTTCATCCCTGCAAAACCTTGCTTTTACTTCCAATTTAGTGATGGGGACTGAAGTACAGATGTAGTGAATAAGATGCTCGGTCCTGTGACAGAACCAAGATTTGAGCACAGCTTTTTCAAGGTTTAAACTTCATCTAGTACTAGATCTAAGAAAAAGGCAATCTTCTTCCACCTCAATATCTTAACATTTTAGACATACCATTATTCCTGACACTGCAAAATTTTCTTTTTTTTTTTTTTTAAGATAATTTTAAAAAGGAAGAAAATATACTATATTTGCTACTAGTATGTTAACAGCTTTTCCCTACGCAGTTGGAGGACACCCAGATCACACAACTGTTTTAAGACTACTCTCAGCAGAAGACACACTTCTGTCTCATTCTAGGGTGAGGTACAGAGGTATTCACTCTCCTCCCCTGCACAGAAGAGTGCAGTTCCTGACACCAGCACTGAGGAAGCCAACATAAAGGCATCTGCTCTGGGTATCTCTGAAAACATGATTCAACAACATGGATGTGTACATATAGAGCACCCAAAAAGGGCAAGAAAAAAGCCAGCACATGAGATCAGAAACAAAACAAAACCAAAACCAAACCAAATTGACACCTCAAAACCCCAAATTCTCCCCAACCCTCTTGCAAATATTTATTCCAATTTACTATTCATATGTTGTCAGGTTTCTTCCTTGCTTTTTTTGTGTTTAAGCAGAACTTTTGGTTAGTATTTCTTTACTGATACCTAAAAAATAATTGCCCAGGCAATTATATGGACCAGGTTCTAGATTAGTTCCGCAGAGCAGGTGACAATCTTTTTGATTCCATGAGTAGAAGTCTGAATTTTTTCCATCTTGGACTTTAAAAAGTCAAGTCAAATAAAACCATGTGCATGGATTTTTAACGCCGTATCTCAAGCCAAAGTTCTCTATGCATATTTAGTCTGAACTCTGACCAGCAATAAGATAGAGCCTGTTAAAAAATACAAAACACAAAAATCAACATTAATCCAAGCCCAACAATTCCTGTAGTTACAGCACAGCTCTCAGAAAAAAAAAGAATATTCCGGAAGTAAATACATTGCATAATAAAAATGCACATACCAAATGCTGAAAGATGATTTTAGACTCCTTAATAAATTCATTCTTCCCCAATTTATGTCCATGATTTGCATATAATAAAATTGTCCTTGAGCAAATAACTGATAAAGTAATAAACCTGTCAACTGCATAAATTGACTGCTTGCTAAGGCTATCTGGCAGTTGGTTCATACAGAGGCAGATGCTCTGGTATAACACACGAGCTGCAGGAAACATTTGTCTGTTATGTGATAAGAGGGGAAAATAGAGTAAAGATTAGTTCAGATTTTACAGCAAGCTCAATATTCATCACAGAAGAAAGGAAAACTCTCTTAACCCAATCTGGATATTTTAAGTTCCTTTAATTAGACCACTTTTGAATTGGTCTATAAAGGTTAAAGTTTTTTATTCTGAATATGAGAGATTAATAAATGAATATTTGTAACTAAGGATTTGATTTCTGCAGAATGCTTCATATTACTTAGTGAATAAGCAGCAAGTAACTAAGAACAGAAAAAGAATCTACACAGACAATAGGTTAGACTATAAAAATCTGAATCTGTTAGTCATCACAGGTCATTAAATACTCCTGTTTTCAGCACACCCATTTTATAGATGATTAAACTGTCACATTTACCCCAAAACTCATGTTAAAACTGTTGCTGCAAGATGTTCAGCAGTTCTTCCCTTCAGCCAATGGCATATGTACATGAAGGATTTCTCTCTCAGAAGCAAGCCTTGAAAACAGCACAACCCTTTTCACTATTACATGAGACCTAATTCTTAAGGAAAAAATAGAAAAATACTGAGGAAACACAGGTGTGAATTGCAAATGCCTGTTCTTCCCCTTCCCTTTCCATCCCCTGTGACCACACAGAACCTTGAAAGACTGTTCATACAAAGATTATGAGGTATGATCATTTACTGGGTTAAATTATTCAGACAAAAATCATATTAATTTTGATAATAACGTTTCCAGTGATGATTTCCCTAAAATATGCTCTCTATAAATCATGTGGATTGAAATTAATTTGAGGGATGATACAAAAATGCAGTGGTTTTGACATTTGATCAAATAAGAAGAGATGTAAAATTGTGGGTGTTCCTGCCTTCTTTTCTGCTGCCTACTTTAAAAAACAAACCAAAACAAACAAAAAATCCCACTCTTTGTCTTTAAGATACTGTCGAAATTCAGACAAAATTCCATAAAGCAGATGGATTTCTAGCAGTTAAATGCAGAGCACATTAGGAGAATAGCAGACCTTCGTTTTTCAAACTCCTGGGAAGTGAGACTTTTCAAGGAGTTTGAAGTGATAATTGCCACGCATGATGCCAACTATTTATATGGCTGTGTCCAGTTGGAAAAGCCAATTTTCAGCATGTCTGCTCCTGATGTACTATGAGAAAATATGCCTCACAAGCAGAAAAATCATAGCTACATGAGAATCTGCTCCTGGTAGAAGTGAGAAGCGGGTACTTATACATAAGGAGCTGTCAGAGTCAACTGAAAAAAGTCACCTTATCAGCAACAAAATGACAGAGTCAAAACTGATCCTGTCCCAGGTATATTACAAGCCTCAGATTCTTCCACTCAAAACTTTAGGCAGCATTTATATCTAAATACAAGTCATTATATCTAAAAAAAAAAAAAAAGGCAAACACAAAATCTAAACCAACAAACTGTGCTTCTCAAGAAATTATTGCAGAAGAAAGCTGCTAGTTGACCTCATGGTTATAGCAAGATGTATAATGTTTCCTATCACCTGTGATGTATAGTATTTGTGTTATTGAAAGTTAAACCCAAAGCAATCAAGTTTGCATGTGTTACTGTAATTTATCACCTCTGGTAATAATGAAAAAATTGCTCTCAGTTCTCCAGAGCTTCTCAGATTTTGTACATCATTGGAGAGTTTAAACAGCCATGTTTCAACACAGCCCTGAGAAATAACAAGATTCTTGATATTGTCTCTTTTTTTCTGGTGATTTTGCTCTGAATGGGCACTGTGCTTTCAAAGCAACTGTGCTCAAGCTCTTACCCCAAGTGACAGAAATCAAGTAACTTGGGGGAATAGATAAGTTCCAAGCTCCAGCACACCAGGACACACATTAGTATTCTCTTCTCACAGAGGGCCAGCTCAGACATGGCCAGTGAACGGGAAACACAACGGCTCAAGCAGAGCCCTGCAGAAGACAGTGTCAGAATGTTTAGGCTTTATTTGGAAAACATCTTTCTTTGCATCAGGCTCTCTGATCACCCTTCTATTCAATATTGTACGTGACGATTTTTTTAATTATTTTTTTTTAAGTGCTTAAAAGCACACAGTAGGGACCTCAACTTACAGGTATTTCAGCAACCCTTTCACAGAGTAGTTATGTATCTTTGAGGATCTGGCCTTCATATTCTGCTTGTGCTAGTTATAGAGACTAGATACCCCATAGGAGACTGGTTACTGCTCCTTATTCCTTGCCAGACCCAAGAGGCAAATTACAAGTCTGCCTCAATCTGCAACAGCTGTCTGCAGTGCCTCTGGAGTCAGGCAGAAAATAGAGACTGCACAGTTTATTTCATTTTCCCTGCTTAACCCTTCTGTTTCCCACTATCCCCCAAGGGACCCTTGAGTCTCCAAACTCAACATAGTAACTGGGCTTTTTGGTTTTTTTGGGGGGCTTTATTATTATTAATTTTCTTCCCCCTGCAAAATCTATATGTGCTCAGCAAGTTCTCTGACTGTGATTCCCACTATCCTCAGACAGAGTCTCAGATTGTGATTTTATTCTCTGTGCTGTCAGGGGAAGTAGGATTACACCTGAAATTCCTAAGGTATGTCTGAACAAATTGGCACTGTAGTTGAGCATAACTTACCTAGCAGCAACGAGGATTTAGTCAAATAAAAGGGAACCGGGTCATTTAAAAAAATCTTGCTAATGAAGGTGCACCTAAATACAATTTATCTAATAAAAACAGTATACATATAGCTAGAGACTCTGGGCATTTTCTAAACAGAACGTCCAAGAGTGGTTGCTCATCCCCATCTAGCACAAGAAAGTAAAATGTTATTCAATTTATGGAATTACACAGGTATGTGAAAAATTAGATGACAGTCTATTTCCTGAGGTGCTTAAAACCCAACACTGAAAATCCTCCTTACGTCATTAAGTAGCTCCTATAGGAGCAAATCTATATTTGTGAGCAATTCCCTCAGTGTTGCAGTAGCTGCAAGTGAGCAGCTTATACCAAGATTGGCTATTAGAGTACATATGTGAGGACTCAAAAATAGAGATTAGGAAAATCAAAGGGACTAGATGGGAGTGGGGATGCTCAAGAGTTACACCATTGTGCCCAGGCTATATTCGTCTTTGTAATAAATTACTTAGAAGAAAAAAAATTAATTACTTAGACTGAGTTCCTGTTTAATAGAAATGTCTTTTTTTTTTTTTTAGAGATCTGTCATGATGTTTAAGCAGACAAAATTCCCTCTACCCTCTGGTATTGAGAAGTATCTCTACCTCAAAACTTAGGAGTTCCACATATGTTTGCAATACTGCAAAAGACAGCCACAAGTGATTAACTGTAAGTGCTAACAAATCATATTCATCTGTCTGAAAAAAAGCAATAAAGCAAACACATGACCATTATAAGTCTCCTTCCACAAATCACCTTATCTAAGTGCTATCATTCCATGTTTGAGAGTAAGTAAAAATTCAGCATCAGAATATGAAGTAGTAGCTCCTTCAGAAAATGCAAAGAATTCTAAATTAGCTTTTGCTCAGAGTCTTTGCATTTTCTCACTTATTATTCTCTCATCTGACATACAGTGGTCAGCCTCACTCATCAGCATAGAAATCCTTTTATGTCATATCTCTCTGGGCTACCAGAACACACTAGAGCAGGGGAAGGGCTTGGGAAGCACTCTCCAGGTGTCTTTCACCTCCCTGATGTTTGGCAGGGGATTTTCTTCACGCTGAGTTTTAACATTCTTAAGCTCTCTATCATGGAAAGTATAAGTATATAGATAGGCAATTACAGTATCTAGAACTAAAACTCCTTTTCTTTCAGAAGAGATTTTAGGGTAAGCAACCATTTACTTAATCTTCAATGAACTTAGGGGGAAGAGCAGTTCTTCCCAGGTTATTCTGTTGGTTTATAGCTCAAAAGGATAAAGTCCTGCTCTTTAAAACCCTGATCTAGCAGATCACAATGTCTTCTGACTACATTGAAGCTACTTCTACAAATCAGGTTAAGTGAAGTTTTCATGGCAAGTGCCAATCCTGATAACATGTTGAAAAATCAGGAGGCGCAAAAGGATTATCACCATTATGGGAATGTTTTATACACATGATAAAATTATGTGACCTTTTATTAGAAACCATTCAAAGTCTTGGTATTTAAAGCACCTGTAGAATTAGAAGCATAAAGCATGAGTCACTCAGATTTTTAGCAATTATGGTTTATTTTGCTAAATGTACAATTCCAGCTTCTTGGTGCTCAGTGAAAATTTTGCACTGACTACAGAGGCCCAGTTTATACATTTTTGAAAGGAAATGAAAGGGAGAACAAATCCTTCCTTCCTGTCCATAGCCTCCATACTGATGCTGTATTTGAGGAAGGAAAGGAGGAAAGGTGTAGGCATACAAACTGCATAAATTCTAGCTCCTTAAAAGGTAAACTTTACTGGACTGGGCCAGTCAAAAGGTTTCAGTATCACAAGATTTGTAACCCCAAAGTGAGAACAAGAATACACGTTGCTAAACACTCACTGATCTCCTACTGTCTCTCTCATGTGCTCAGGAATACTGAGCTGTAACCTCTGGCATTTCAGCAACGCTTCTCCACAGGACCTTTGGAGAAACAAGCACAAGGCACAGGAGCTACCACTGAGATAATGGCACTTGATTCACTTCCACGTTTCAATTGTTCTCTGAATCATGGGTATCACTCATCATATCAGGCAGGTCTCAGGAACAAGTACAGCTTAATCAGACAGCCTAACTGGTACTTCAGTTTTATGTTGTGCTGTCCTATGTATCAGCTGGCCCTGCAGAAGCCCTCATTTGGCACCATACTCAGGCCCCCTGGGCTAGACCTTTCCTTTAAAGGGGCCTGATGCTTGTCTTAGCCTAGGTAGGAGGTTTGAGCTACTTGAGAATTCCAGCAGCTGGGGGGTTGTTTAATGCTTTCAGAAAGATTTACCATATGAGAGCGGAGAGAAAAAAACCAGAAACCTCATCCAGAACAATAGCAACAAAAAAACCCCAACCCATCCGTGATCAGAAAAGTCCTCAGACTTCAAACTTTTAGTGCCTGGTAGAAAACTGCTGGTAAAGGCAAGTCTCTGCCCTGTTGCTGCCTTCCCTCTGCCGGCCACTGTGACTGACAGGGCAGAGGGTTGGGATGTTCTGTCTGACCCCATACTGCTCTTGCTGTGCTGTGATGGAAACACACAGTGAGTTAGTAAGATTTTATGGCTGAGCAATAACAAATAAAGCACATGGAAGAGATCCTCAGCTGGGGAAAAAATAAAGCTGCACCACTCAAGTCTCACTCGCACGATAATGGCCTTTAATCAGTTCATCAAAACAGATGGCTTAATGTAAAACTAGGGTTCATCAATAGAAAAGAGCAGCTTTGGGAGCAATAAGCACATTTTCCTAATCGATATTCTAGATCTTCTATCAGTTCTCACAAAGAATCAGTATTACATTTCTTTGTTCTTTATAACACCTCAAGTAACCTGAGATAAAATTCTCAAAAATGTTGGAATGAAGTAAAGAAAGAACTGTGCCTACAAACTGTAGTCCAGCATCCCTTAGATCTACTCTATGTATTTCTTACCATGGATAGAATCTCATTTTTAATAACTGTTTTAATGCTTATTCTGATATCTGTACACATAAATAATGATGTCAGTGGTAAATAATGGTAAAAATAGGATTGCGTCAATACATTTCCTCATCCCCTATTTTTAAGGATGATTGAGTTAATAGTCAGGGGAAGTTTTTGTAAAGGAAATAGGATATATGGGGAATGTATTCTCCCATAACCTCTTTGACTCTACATTTAATACACAGATGTAAACACACCTGGTTTCTGCTGGGAATAAAACCACGACCATCTTACAAAGAGGCAAGGGGCCAGGTCCAATAAAGGTCTGCACTGCCTACAATTTAGGCATTGCAAAGTCTGTATTTAAGGAAGTTGGCCCCAAAGTGAAATCCAAAACCATAAGAGACTTCTAGGCTTTCTACATACTTGGTAAAGCAGCTAAATCTCCCGATGCTGCTGCTGATTAGAACTATCCAGTATGAAATGCTGAGCACAGACATACCTCTGGATTCTAGACCACAATATCAGGACTATTTCTCATTTTTCTTCAAAAACTGTCTAACGTAAAATATAGAAATCAGTCCTGCTGGCAGGGCTTGCCAGCAAGGACTTGCTGCTTTCACTTGGGTACTTTAAACTCAAGGATATCCCTGCTGGTTGTTCCCCTTTTAAATATTGCATTGCTTGTTGCATAGTGACCTAGATTCAACAAGATAGAAGCAGAATTGTTTTGGATGCCAAAAGTGCCTTAAAAGAGTGCCCTACTTGGACCCAGATAGCTGTTAACTCTACGTCAGGACTCTCCCCTGAGAGATAACAGTGTGAATTTAAATGTCTCTAGCCTGAGGGCAACAGTGAACTGTACTGCTCAGCTTCTTGGGCAACCCACTTCAGCTACCAGATGATGCTTAAAAGAAGGCTACTGCTTTCTCTTCAATTTAAAGAAAGAAGTTCCAACTGCTTTGGGTATGACTCATTTCTGATAGTGGCACTGCTGAGCTCAGAACCTCCAGCTAAATCAGATCTTTCATTAGAAAGCAGATGGGGTTCAAGTAGGAGACAAATATTTGGTCTGAGGCAGTTTTGAGCATATGAACATGGACATCTGCTAATTTTCATATCAAATGAGGCACATGGGAGAGTAGGCACAGGGGAGAGCTGTCTTCTGGATAGTGATGCTTTGGCTTCCAGTTTTGGTCATGGACACCTGAAGCTTGAATAAAAGCCATGATTTAACCACAATGGAAGAGAATGGAGTGGGCTGGGGTTTGGTTGTCATTTCCCCCTCTCCTTTTTAATTTGCAGTTCTTGCCATATTAATAATAATTAATACTGAAACAAAATTTCCTCCTCTGCAGCTGTTTGTAGGCAGAGCCCATTGTCAGTATCTTAGTCAGGAGCTCATCTCTTAGAATTCTGTCTCTTCATCTCTCTGAATGCTTTCATCAGGGATTTTATTGTTTGAGAAAAAAATTAGCTGCCAATCTTCCAAATCAGCTGCTCTATTTTATGTTCATCGTCCATCATTATTTAACAGCATGTGTGATCCTAATATGTACACATGTGAGGCCCTTCACCTTTGAGAGATTAGGTGTAGACTTATGCAAACAAAATAAAACCCACAATATATCTACCTAGTTCTCAGTCAATCAATAGCTATTATAGAATACTGCCTAGCTAAGAACACAGATCAGATGGAGAACCAACATTATTGATCTGATGTCTTTTATTATAGTATTGTAACTCAAAATTTGCTCATTCTTTTGATAACTTCATGAGATTGTTTTATTTATCTATTTAATTGTTTCACTGAAATACATGGTTTTCCAAAGTAAATTAGAATGAGAAATAACATTAACAATGGGTCTCTTAGAAATTTTTACTCATGGCACAAGAAGGAGCTATAATATGAAAACATGAACCAAAAGATATTAATGTCAAATATGTATTTAAAATTACTCAGGATTTTGGTCTTTTCATTGCAAGAAGCTAAATACCAAACACTTTGATAACCACAGCCTTCTCAGGTATCAAGGTTCATACAGTCTTAATTACTATCTCATACATCCTCTTCAAGAATGTATGTTCTCAGCCAATTTTCCTCTACAATGGCTGTGATTCTGATCTTCCAAATCTATTCAGGTCTTAGTATTGTACTGGAATATTTGGTAAAAAAAAAATCTCCAAGCAGCTATAAAATGTATTGTTCTTAGTGTTTTATCAGAATTAGTGCATGATTTTTTGTATCTTTCAAATTAGTACCACAAACAACATAAATACAAGGTTTTTCAAAATACACAGAAACAACAAGAGCTCATGGCTTATAATAAAAAATATTTGAGAAACTCAAAGAACAGTATCAGGCATAACAGAACTATCTTGAATGGGTAGATCAGACATAGGTGGTATCTGCCAGTTTAAAAGCAGGTACATATGACTGTACTATATAAAGAGAACTGTACTGAATTGCACATCTCAAATTCAGTATTGTAAATGTTTTAATTTTAATTGTTCCAATTATACCCTGTGATGGCCTTTGACTAAGGCCACCTTTGTATTAAGAACGCAGGAGCTGAAAATGCTTTTTCTGGTGGTCAGCTTTGCTACCCTTTAAATTACTGCATTCAGGGAAATAGCCTTGAGACATCGGACACTCATGGATATCAGAAAGAGCGAAAACCCTCTCGCAGTCTCTGCAGCTCTGCACCGTTCTGTATTTCCTCACCTTTGCTAATGGTAACAATGTCTAACAAAGTGTGCAGCTTGTGGGGCAGAGCTCAGACAGGATGTTTGGCTGTTAAGAGTTTTATTTACCAGCTGAGCAACTTCAACACGGACACCAGTGAGACACAGTACCTAAGGACCCCCCACAATTTCAAAATTTATCCAAGTAATTTTTTAGGGATAGTCACGAAGGTACTTTGAGCATAGACATACCTAGATTACTAACTCCACAGTGTCTGATAAAAGGACATAGCAACTAATCTGCAATGGAATATGTCCTATGTTTTAAAACTCAGGAGTCTATGGTTGCCATAGTTACTAAACATACTATAAACATTGTTTGTTATTGGCAATGTGTTGCCCTTTAAGAGAAACAGAGCAGTATATGTAGGATTGCTACACTGAAGACCCACACAATGTTTACAGTTGGAATTGATAATTAGTGTCAGCAACTTGCCCTGTTAACTTGCCTTTCCAGATGAGAGGATGCTGTTGCTGGGAAGCAGTGCTCAAGCACTTAAGGAGAAAGAGGCAAACAGGCCCACCCATGTCAAATGGTATAGTGATATCAGCTAAATAGGGAGCGTTCGAAAAAAATTGTCTGGGCAGGATACTAAATCAATAAAGTAGCATTATATAAGTAAACAAATCAAATTGGTATAAAGCACTCAAATATTCTCTGTTCTTCCTCATTGAAAGACTGGGCATATCTCTGTGTTCCTATGCATTAGTTGGTACTCAACCACCAAAGTGACTTGGCATTCTGATTGAACAGATGAGTAATTCAATTCTCCATTCTTACAAATTTCAACTGAAGGCAGCTATGTCAGTCTGGTAAATGTGGAAGACACATTCACAGCTTAGGACTGCACACAGATTGCAGCCAGTGTTCTAAGCTTGAAGCCATCATTATGTGAATTTTTCATTTTACAGTAGCTAGAAAAGGATTTGTCAGGGTTCCTTCCAATTCTTTCAAAATCCTAATTCACATGTCTCTCTACCGGTCAGTCTATATAATTCTTGACTAGTCCCACCACATTACATTTTTCCATGTTGATGGCCATGCAAGTTGATGTGGTCAGCCTTTGAAATCTTTTTGCCTGATGATACAAGCCACAATTGGACTAACTCAGTTAAGCTGTTGGAAACCAGAGGAATTCACTGAGCTGGCAGATAGAAGGAAGACAAAATGTCTGTTCATTTGCAAGCCACAGTTAGAAATCATTGCCTCAACAGATAAAAAACCCCAAACACCACAAATCCAATTTTGGTCAAACTTCCTGTGCAATACTACTGTCTGTTCCTATTCACTTCTTTACTGATACAATGGTTAAGGCATGAGTTTACCCCTTACCAGGTATAGAATGATCCACAGAGAGGAGTACTGAAATGAATCCCCCAGCTATGGTAAATGATTCAGAGTCTGACCCTTAGCAGAAATCAAAGAACAGCTAAAAAGGCACAAAGGATTGAGAGTTTCAATTGGTTTCATCCCTCTTTAACTTGCTTCTTGACAAAGTCATAATTCAGAATAGAATCATCCTTGATAGTCCTTTCAGTACTCAAATGCACTTTAAAGAAAGATGGGGACAGACTTCATAAGGCGTGTTGTGATTACAGGGGGTAAGGATTTTAAACTAAAAGAGGGTGTATTCAGTCTAGATGTAAGGAAGAAGGTTTTTATAAGGAAGGTGATGACACACCGGCACAGGTTGCCCAGAGGATGTTGATGCACCATCCTGAAAACATTCAGGGTTGGGTTGGATGGGGCTCTGAGCAACCTGATCCAGTGGAGGATGGCTCTGCTCATTGTAGGGGGTTGGAGTAGATGACCTTTAAAGGTCTCTTCCAACCCAAACCATTCTATGATTCAGGATGCTTTCTGGAAGTATATTTTATTTGAAATACAATTTATAACTACTCAGATATACTGTTTACCTTTGGCCTTGTGAAAGCATGTGAAAAAAGCACCTTGGGCAAAGCTGACATATTTCAGACTCTCCCAGCAAAGACAGCCTGTTCCAAGGCCACAAGCCAACATATCCACAGCACTGTTGTGATAGGAAGGTCTTGCAGGACAAAACCCACCTACCTCTGAAGACTGTGATAGCCAGGTGAGATGTAAACCGAGAATGAACTCCTCCTTGAAGTCTTGAAGTTATTAAAAAAGTGGAACAAACCTGTGCAACCTCTGAATGCAAATGAAATAGTTTCTCATTCAGCACTGAAGACATTAGTTATGATTCTGCATAAAAGTGTGGAGTATAAATATTGTCAAGTCTCATTTTCCACTCTGTTAATGCTGGTGCCTTCAAGCTGTGTGAAACACAATGTGTTGACCAACAGGGCTGTTTGATACACTTTACTTTCTTCCATGTGTTGCCTGATTGCTTCAGCTGAGCATGCAACAGGCTTAAGCTATACTTCCATATCCATAACAAGTTGGAAATATCCCTGCTCCTTCTACAGCAGCCAAACTTGAATGAACAAATGTATTCCCTAGAGGGCTTTGCAACATCATTTAGAAGAGCTTATTTCTTTTAACCTACTTTTTAATCACTGCTAAAATTGTGTTCTCCCCATGAGAACAGTTCTGTCTAACCCTTGTCAAGTAGGGGCAGCACCATCCTTACAGCTGGCACAGGCAAGTTCTTCAGAGTCCAACCCATACCATAAGAAAACACAGAAAAGCCAGGTTTATGCTGCCAAGATGTGTCCAGGGCAATATTTCTTGCCAAAGGCCAGTGACTCAGTGCATCAGGGCCAGTGCTTATTATGTGGCATCAGACCAATCCATTAATACCAGAAATTAGAGGAGCCTTTCTCTTCTGAGGGAGCTTACTGCTGAAACTGTCCTTCGTGGGAGAAAAATCAGAAAACAACCTCTGTTCTTTTCTTTTCAAAATTCTTTTTAGGTAGAACTTTCTCAACATCTGAATGGGAACTATATAGAATTGTTGTCTGTCCTAACAGGAAAAGAACAACATGACTTAGTGAGTTAACTTTCAAAAGCACACATTGTATTCCATTTCCACTCATGCATTTCTCTGTTTCTGTCCATTATGTTTGCTTGGTGCTTCCTAGGGCAAGAGTTACTTTTTTGGGTCGAGGAGAGTCCCTTATAACCTAAGGGTTGTGTAAGTATAACAGGGCTTCTGCTGGAGCTCTCTGGATACTACTGCACACAAAGACACCAAAATGAGCACAACGTCTTTGCAAAGGTCATTACTGCCACTAATGCTGGTCTGGGCATTTCTCATTTTACAGGGGGGATTTTGATGGTATGACAAATAAAATACATAAATACAGAGAAGGTTTGACACATTTCAGTAGGGGAAAAAAAAGCTTTTTTCTAGATAGCAGCAAACTCTTCTATTTCTATCCAATTTTTACATCACTAATTTAACTAGACCAATTAAACACAGACAATAAAACATTCAACAATTTCTGTTGCTATACAAAAGTAGTATTTCCCAGCCCTACTCATAAATAAATACTTGTCTCCTTTTGAAGCAAGAAAAAAAAAAAGAGCACAGATATGTCATTTTTGATTACAACATAACTGTTGTATCTGTCATTTTTGACTACATAATCTTACCAGGCACAGACCAGACCAACTCAATCATGGCACAGGTGAAGATAAACAATTATTTTTGTTAAAGATTTGAGTTTCAAAGCTGAAATCCAAAGTCATCAGCGCATACTGCAGTCCCCTGGCATTTGAAACTATATTATTGGCTTTGAATATTTCAGGTGCCATGTTTCAATGAAACACAAATGTTACATCTCATAAAGAGCTGAGGCTAAAGGGCCACTGTATTATTATGGAATAGAATAAATATATTAACTCTGGTGTCTAGGCCAAACTGCAATATGGATGCTCTCTCCTCTCCCTGAAAAAATATCCCAGAAATTTCAGGTGGAAAATCTTACTTTCTGAGTTAAATTGCTAGGGATAGATCATCCCTGAGGCAGAAAGGTCTGCCTACCTTAAGACAGATTTTGATCCTGACATAAAGCCCATTATTGTTTGGATTATCTCCCATAAACTTTAGAAGGCAAAATGAACTTTTTCATTAGGTATAACAAATTAAATAGCAGCCAGAGAAATCTCTGAAGCAAAACAACATATTACTTTTGGGGTTTTTTTCTCTATCCATGTAAAATAGAAATGAAACAACCACAAATAAACAAAGAAACTAGTAATATAAACAATCTTCTGAAGGAAAACTCTTTTCTAAAGTTTATACTACCTGGGATTTCTGAGCATAAACTATATTGGAATTATTCGACAATAAGCCAACCAGAGGCAGGAGAAGAGGGGAGAAGTAGCATCTTAAAGGTTCAAATGATAAGATTAAATATTCAAGTTAGAAAAATATTCTTGCACTGGATTTGAAGGGTAAATAACCCAAATCAGTAGCAACTACCAACACAACTTTGTGAAAAGTTCTAATCAAGGGTTTGATCAAGTGCAATGCTTTCAAGTTAACCACACACATTTTTGAAATTATCAGCTCTTCTTACTTTCTTTTCCTTTTTTACTAGTGAGACTAAAATATGTCAAAATTTGTCTTCATTTCTGACAGTGCTGGACTAATAACTCCAGACAGACTTTCACTAATTCAACCCAGTGCCTGACAAGTTTCTCGCGTGCAACATGAAAGGAAGGTGGTTGAAATGGGAATAGAGTCAATTTTGGTCACTGGCTCCTGAGGAGAGGGAATAATAGAAGCTGAAAGATCAATTAAATTATTTCTTGAATGAGTGTTTAAAAATATGTCACCTCTAGAGAAGAGCAGCTTCAAAAATTGGTGTGGGATATGGAGCTCTTTGTTGCTTGATTATTGGTTAGAATCCCAAGCAGGTCAACAGTGAATTCAAGTCACCTCCACTTAGCACTAATATATGTGAAACAAGTAGGTAATCTGGGTGATTTCTGGAAGTCACATATCCATTTTGAAAAACACAGGAGACCTAATGAATATATTGGCATTCTTCTGGTAAGAGGATTGAGTTATTGTGGAAACTGAAGAGATACTTTATATATGGCCTAGGTCCATCAGAGCACATTAAATCACAATACAGAAATAATACAATTTAGATTTAGAAGTTTTATTCTCTAATTCTGCCAGTATGGCACCTTTTCAAAAATCCTTTAGGGTGCAGATCTCCAAAGAAATTATAAAGGCATCAAAATCTCTAGAAGATCCAATTATTTATGCTTTTATTTTATCTGACATAACATAGTCAATATCTTACTTCTCTAAAACATTTTCAGTTACTTGTCTCATAAACCAGAATGCTTCAAAGGCAAGAACTCCTGCACAGAGAACCTCTCCATCTGTCACAAGTTTCCTATGTCAGTACATTACAACAAAGAAACAAAGTTCTTTCTCAAGAGTCTAATGTCAGTCATTTGAAATAGGGTTATGTCCCTTGGCATTTATTAATTACACTGAAAACTCCCTTGGCTATTTGAACACACCAAAATCATTGTTTCTTATGACATTCAGATAATTGAGGCTGCACTGTGTTTTATATTGGAAAAAGTGGATTTTTTTTTAACTACCTAAAAACTGTTTCTCTTTTGTGAAATAGTTACCTTAGACCAGACTATACAGGACAGAACCCATCTAATATTTTGATAAATACACTATCAGGCAAAGAACAATTAAAGCAGAGAAAGATAGAGAAAACAGGCAAAATGCCTTCTGTAGGATCTCAATACAGCACTGCAAAAAGTTACCCTGGTTAGCTGAGGAATCTCCATCCTCAGAAGCATTTTCAGACTCAGGTGGGTAAAGCTACAACTGAACTCATGTAGTGTTGGAGACTGTCTTGCTTTAAGTGGGAGTCTGGACCACATGACCTCTCCAAACATCTCTTATGAATGATATTGCTGTCATCTTTCCTTCAATGAGTTGTGATTGTTTTGATTGAATTAGTGCATGGAGGCTCCAATTCAAGGAATCACCTAAGAGCAGGCCAGGAACATTAACAGGATGGACTAAAACACTTGCTCAGGTGATCTCATGAAATAGGGTCCCTGTAACCAGACAGTGATGGCTTTGGTATCACCAGTAGATTAAAAAAAAAAAAAAATCCAAAAACCACAAGCATGAAAATGGGAGATCACATATTGAAATAGAAGTTCACAATGTAAAGTAGAGTGAAAAGAGGATTAAAGGTTATGATGACAATGATGTGAACAAAGCACTGATTAAGGGTCTGAGGGGTGAAGGCAGACAGACAATGGATGTGGGATGGGATACCACCCCTGTACACAAGTAAACTACAAATATTAGGAGGAGTGAGACATAAACATGAATGTAAGGATATAGATGTAAACTCCATCAAAAACAGTTATCTTCACTAGAGACAAAAAAAAAATTCTAGAAAAGTTTATAAAGGATGTGTTTGAACTACAGTTGTGGGCAGCAGCAAGTCCATAGAAGAGAATTTTTTCCACTGCTATGGCTACACCGGTAAAGTGTCCCACCTAAGTAGTTTAATCCAGATGTTTGCACAGAGCTATTGTAAAAACAAACAAATAAAAACCAACAAACCACCCCCAAACTAACAAAAAAACCCAAACAACCAACAAAACCAACAAAGCCTCAGAGAGTTGTAAAGAGTAAGTGAACTGAAGCTGCCATTTACTTCTTGACTGCACATTAAATAACGCACAAAAGGACGAAAGAAAAGACTAAAAGGGGAATGCTGTTTCATTTATGACTAAAATAGTCCAGTCTTCCATTTCTATCAGAAAGGATCTAAGGGGAAAATTCTCATCTGCCACTACTCTACCCATGGGTGGCTGCCTCCCTTTTGGGAGAAAACTTCAGGTGTAAATATTTTAGCTCTTTTCTCATCCTGTATTGCTCTCAGCTGTAGAGGTAACACCCAATTTTTGCCTACCAGGAACTCCAAAAGTTTCTGCTTGTTTTTCCTTGTTTTGGCAATACTGCACCACTAAATTTCAGCCTCCATATGGTGTTGCCCATTCACTGCGGGGAAAGAAATTTAACTTCAATTTCTGTGAACCAAGACTAGATTTACAGCTACATGTTTGTAGCTAGGAAGCAAAGTCTTGGTTCTCTTTCAAAGCTTCTGTGTAGTCCATACTGGAATCTGTATCTGTGCAGTGCATTGTTTCCAAGTTCTCATCTTTACGTGCCAGTCACAAAGCAACCCTATTCAATCATTTGAGGATGATATACAGAGAATAAAACATATAGGACAGAGAATTCTCTTAGGATAAAGAGTCATAAAATGACTGCTGTTCTCAGTCCTACAAAGCAGACCAGCCAGGTGGCTTCAAGTGTTTTAGTCAGTAGAAAACTGTTTAGTATATCCCGTTAAGCATCTCTGAGTTACCAGGTGTGGCTCAGCGAGCAAAGCCAATGATGTTCTTTTGTTGGACCCTTCTCTCAATAATTGTCCCATGTTGCTTGGATGCTTGCCCGTTGTTTTTTGTTCCTCTGTACTATAGGCATAATGCTGCACGTTTGAAAAAAAGAAGATAGAAAAGCTGCTAAAATCATTACTGGTCCACTGAAACTACCCAAGGATCGTTTTTGGATGGAAAAATATAGACATTCTAAGTCCCCAGACTGCTTTGACCCTTGCTTGATTGAAAGTAACATCTGTTTTCCAGGTTTTCAGCTGTGCTTGGCTAGCCAGAAGTAGCCAATTGCAGACATGTATGACATTTCCTCAGCACATTATGTTGACATCACTGACATGCACCTTATTAGAACAATGAACAGCAAAACTTCTCAACACCTTTTAAGTCTCAAGTACCTCCATCCAAAGAAATTCAAATATTTTTCCGTGGGTTTTTTGTTGGTTTGTTTGTTTTTATTTATTCATTTTTGTGCCACTACGTTTAGGGATGTCCTGAGCTCCTAAAAAGCAATCCTTCACTACTCCCTGCTTGAAAGCTGTAGAAACATCAACCAACATTCAGTAAAGCTGGCATAAATTAAAGCATACACACCATAAGAACAAAGGAAGCCCCACATGAATGGACTTAGTGGGAACAATGCAAAATCAAACCACTGCAACCAGATACTGTTTTATTTTTCCTTTTGCAAACTGAGATGATATCCAGTACGACAGGAAGACAGGAGTACACAAGATGGAATGTTCATTCTGTAGCTGTAGAGAAACCACACACACACACACACACACACAAAAGGGAGTTTAGGATTTCAAACCTGCCCTTCTGTCGAATTTGAAACTAGATCAGGAAAATAAAGACTGGAATATCAATACAATACAGTCAGTTCTGAGGCCCCTAATAACAAGTAATTTTAAGATCAATACACTACTTTGTTTAAAAGGCTGCTGAAACAGAGGTGTATGAACAGAACAAATGTGTAAACAGCAAGCTTTTCAGGAGCAGCCATTTGATAACCCCATCTGGGAGATGAGATGCTATCACGCAAGTCACAGAATGTGTAGTGACAATCACTTAATTCAGTAGTGAAAGAAAAATAAATGTAGGAATACTTTAAAATTAATGACAGATGAGACACAATTCACCTCACTCTGTCCTTCCATATCTGCAGCTCTTGAGAAGGTAGGAGGAGGCAGCAGCCTAGATCCTAGGATATGAGATACTAACAGCCCAGATACTGCTCCTCCTACATTCATCATCAAGAATACAATTCTGATTTTAGCTTATCCAGGAGTCAGGAGTGTCACTTCAGTTTATGCTGAATGCCTGAAATTCATTGTCAGACACAGAACCCAATTTAGTTCTGTACCAGGAATTGCTCTGCTCTTTATCCTGGCGTAATGATTTCTGCCACTATTTATCCTCTATCTTTGGTGGCAAATCTGGTGGCCATTTTCCCTGTTTTAGTCCCATCTACCTTAACAATCCGGTTCCCCTGGTAACGTTATCCTGAATAACCAACTCCTTCCAGTGCACATAAACTGAAAGACAAAACAGTTAATTACCTGACCAACTTTCACACACGGCTAGGCCAAGAAAGGGTCTATGAGCTCTGTGCCTTTAGAAATGCACACCTACATGGCAAACACACTGACAGAATTTGAAGACTTTATCTTTTCTTGACAGTGCAACTGAGGAGGAAAATTGCCAATACAGGCCACTGACTTCTGCTTATTTAGACAATATGTGCTCCACTTTGTTTAACTGAGGCAACTGACTGAAGTGGATACTTTCAAGACTTCAGTGGTACTCAAGCACAAGATAATATGTAAAATACAGCTGGGTACAAATAATTCTTGCAACTATCCTATATTTAGATCTCATTGGGTCAGTTAAAGACAATCCTGCAGTTAAGAAGCAGAAGGTCTTAGGTAGAGTAAAGCAGTTTCTTCCTAAAGTTTGGGCCTGGAATTAAATCAGAATTTTAAGCATTGTTAACACATATAGTGTCACTAGATTTCATTTTAATTACTGCAGTAATTAGGGGAAAAACCTCTGAATTTTCTTGTAATTCTCAAAATTAACCACATTCAGGTAGGTAGCATTTCCCAGTTTTGGATATTAATAGAGTTCAAGCTACAGGAAATATGCCAGATTTCAAAAACATTAAAAAAACCCCAAAACCCAAACCTGTCCTTGCCTGCATTACATACATCACCTTTGATTACTGAACTTAAAAGAATGTTGTAAATTGACCTTCCATTTGGCCAATAATTCTGCTTGCTTACTTTTCCCATTTGCTTCAGAAGTGAAAATAAACTGGCCACTTATACATTTGTTTAGACTTTTGAATGAGTCTCATTTTCTAGTTCTAATACAATGTTTGACTTATATGCACCACATGGGAGTGCTTGTTTAAAAATTCATTTCAATTGGAAATTTTATATTCTAGAAGTTGTATAGGAAAATCTGCATTGGTCTTCAATTAAACAAACTACAAACCTAGCCTGATACTGTACATTTAAATTCCATTTTTTAAACTTTGTCTTATTGTTTATAAGGCATTATGCAGCTAATGAACAGAAGAACCAGCTCAATTTGTCTTCATTACTGAGCACATCAGCAGTGGACCCAATGGACATCACCCAGTGGATTGGGGGGATGGGAACAATCATCTTACATTTGTGTGCTCATCAGCGTTCAGAAAACCCTGCACTCTTCAAAAGTGGGGCTGGCTTGTGTCATAACTTTCTCTCTTTGCGATAACGTTCAAAAATAAACAAACCAACCTGGAGGATAAAGGTACAGGATATGAGTAAGGATATTTTGACCCAATCAGGGACTTCTTAATTGACCCTTAGGACAAATCATTAATGTCCTTTAATTATTTATTTGCATATGTAAGAAACAATGCTGTGCATGTGTTCAAATACGTTATTGAAGTATGTTCTACTTAGAGATGTGATTTACATTTGATTCTGAAAGAGAAGTTTGTTTAATAACATGTTCTTTCTGATAATAAAATAGTGCACGGGGACTTGAGTCTCAAAACAGTGCCACTTACAGATTGATATCATATTGCTTCAAAATAATAATAAGAAAAATGCTAATACCCTGTGCTAAGGAGCAGTAAATGAGCATTGCTGACAGAAAAAGGAATGAACAATCCAAGGGAATGATAGTAATTGCAACAGGCAGTGATCTTAACGTGTTAGCCCTCTAACCATTGCCAAGTTATTTATGAGCATCAATTTATTTACAGGCAGCTCTGGGAGAGGCAGCCTAGGATAAAGCTGTAAGTTTTGCAAACAGTACATGGGTGATAAAGCCTAGCAGGATTCAGGCAGAAGAAGGTTACATCATCAGAATCTGAATTATGACCAAACCTTATTCATGTTTAGTATAAAATAGTGAGGCTATGGATTGGGCAGGATATTCAACTGCACCAATATTTAAAGTAGAGCAAATACGGGTGAATCATTTTCACAAGCATTCCCAAGAGGTTTTCCCAGTAATACCTTCTCTAGAGGTCCAGTATTTCTATTGCAATTGTTAAAAAAAAAGAAAACAAAGCAAATGACTGAAGCAAGTTTCACAAATATAGGTGTAAACAGAAAGCACATGTCAAAGTTGTGATCTGTGATCTCTATAGATCACTTTAATGTCACATGGGTACATCTGTCCTTATAGCAGAATAGTCACTATACAGCTCACACACAGCAAACTGAATCTCCAGGGTAAAAAGCACGAGTTAAAGTTATTGTCTGCTGCCCCTGACTGTAACAGGTGCTTATATTCTTGTAAACATGCACAGAAAAGATCTTCCAAGACACATTGATCAGATGGCATCCTTTGAGGAGGAACCACAAACAGCACCACTTAGATCCTCTGAACAACAATTGCTCCCCAAACAGTTCAAATTATGACTATAAAATATTAAAATAACTGTGTTCAGTCAGCCTAAGGAATTTAAGAGATTCTCAAAATACGTACAGTCTGAACATAGTTCAGGTTAAAGGAACAAGGGTAAAAATCACTGAGCTATCTGCTGAGTAATAACATGGTTGAAGGCTTGCATTTATTTTGTGAGATGAGAAACAAACACCATTTGCCAGTCAAAGCTTGGCGGTGTTTGTTGGATTAACCAATCTTTCCCTCAAAATGCGTCATATTTTCTGCCTCCCATCAAACACTTTGCTGTTGTTCTGACACCTTTGCACGCCGGGTCATGGAACAGGTATTTTTCCAGACTGCACATCAATTTCAGTTCTTAATGCATTACCTGAACAAATTACTTGCATTTAAGAGCTGAAAGTGCTCAAAACAGGTGTCAAAGTCAGAGTGGAAATGCTATAACACATCTGAACAAATCAAAGGACTGTGTGATCTAATTACGCTAATCCAAACACCAAAAATTTATTAAAACCATTTAACAAGTGAATATAATTTTTAGACAGCTAAACAAGAGTGCTGTCTAAAAATAAACCCACAGGATAGAATTTATTAGAAAAATGTTTACCAGAGACAGGTCTTTCCATAAAGTCCTTTAAAATATTTCAGCCTAAGCACAGAATTTTCATCACTTCTATGTATTACAGTTCATTTTCCCAAGTGTAAAGTCAATGAAGTTATAGTGTATTAAAATTGCAAGAACAGAAATGATCCCCACAATAGCCCATTAACATTGACATTTTACCTGAAAATTTAAACCGGGAAACATTTCCCCAAAACAGCAAGTTGGCGCTACACAGCTAAGGCTTTGACACCTGCCCAAGAGACAAACCCTTCAGTTCCAAATTTCCCCATTTCAAATACACTTTAAGGGAATTCTATCTTCCACTAATCTATTCAGTACAAATTGTGTAGCAATTTGCAGAGTCTACAGCCATCTGGAGACAAGTGGGTTCTCTCAATTATTGAGTCACCAATTCGCTCCAATTATTGAGCCATCACTCTTAAGAATGACACCCTCAGTCCATAATCACCTCTTTCCTGATACATGCCTGTGTGAATCCCAATATTCTGAAATGTCCAAGTGAAAGGGGTAAAAAGGAATAACATGTCTAGAAACTCACAGCCTTTGGTACTCTACAGAATATGACAAAACTTGCTCACCAAAACCAGATGGGTCTTTATCAAAAGTATTTGTCAATCCACAAAAAACATGCATAAAAAACATTTCTTTCGTATGAAACAATTGTTCAAAAAATATTGTTATGATTTATTTGTGCATGATAAGTGAGGAATAACAACTTCCTGTAACAAGGCAAAGCCACAGCCTATATTAGTATAATTTTTAGACAGAACTATTTCCCTAATGACACAAGTTTCAAAGAGGTAGGACGTTTTCTAGAACCAGCCCATCCGGTGGATGGAAAAAAGGAAAAAACTCAAACAATAAAACAAACCCCTCTTAATCATTGAGTACAAATTCCCCTTAAACAAAAATATCAGTTAGAGCCACTGCTACCTCCCCAAAACGCTCATGGTATCTGGCAGGTTACACCTGAGCATTTCTATCCTATGCTGACTGCTCACGTCTCTGAAGGTGCTGCTCCAAGAAAATAGTGAGCTGCTCTCATACGGTTTACTTCAAAGAGTCATCATCTGTCAGCAGTCCTCTTACATTCTTAATTCCTGAAGTAAGTAGCCAGAAATCCTAAAGTATCACAGTTTCCAACAGTCACCTTCCCAATCCTTTACTTCCTTGATAAAATTACAACAGAGAAAGGTGTTTCCACACAGCTCAGTGGTTCCAGAGCAGTTCCAGAGACATGTGGCACAACCAGTATCCTACATGTCATAACTTCCAAAAGTCTTTGTAAATGCTTTACTGTGCAAGAGCAGGAAAAAGCTGGAGCAGCAACCTGAACAGTGTGAGAAAACCTTCCTGTGGCACTTTATTGCTGCTGTCTATGCAAAGGTCAGCTAGAACTGAGGAATCTCTCCAGATCAAAGGGCAAGCAATGAGCATTTACAGAGAACATGCAAAAAACCAAGCAAAGCTCAGTAGATACGGGATGAGAATAAGGTAGATTTGATGCAACATTGCAAACATCCTTCACTGGATTAAAGTTCCATTAAATAATTTGGTTAAAAGCCAGCTCACTGATATTTTCCAATAAGATCTTATCACATTTATGTTCCTAAATAAGACATATTTTTCTGATCTATCCCATATCAGGACTGACATACACACAACTTGTTCTACTGTTAATCACTGTAATAAAGAACCAGCCTCAGCCATTACTGCTAATCAGGGTTTGGTCATTCACAGCATTATTGATAATACACCTCGGTATTACAGTTGCATAAACTCTATGGACAAAATTTCAGTCAGAGTTCTGCTCACTGAGCTGATAAAAACCAACATTTTTAAAGCAATGGAGTTAAATCATATACTAAGTAACATACTACATGTCAGTAACAGCCCTTTGGAGCTCAGAACGCTGTGAAGAGCATTTCCATTTATAGAAAAAACAGCATGGGACTGTACAAAATACTGAGCAGTCATATAGACATTGAATATTATTTGGTGGGACCATGTTAGGTAGGAGGTTAATTGTAGGAGTTGTTGAGATGGAAATGAAAATTTGTCCTTTCTTTCGGAGAAAAGGAAAAATAAATCTCTTTGGACCATACAAATTCAAGGAAGATGTTTGTATAACAACACTGCTTCATTCTCACTGCCAAGAGAGAAGCTGGAACCACTTTAATTCTATGATTTTGTTCATGTGCCAAATTATTTGGATATAGCTAGCATAGAAATGAATAAATAAGCTGTAGGATCAACTTTCTAAATTATTCCATAACCTCTAATAGAAAAAAAAAAAAAGAAGGAAAAAGAAAGTGTCTATTTTCTTGGAGTAGGATTTCTTAAATAGTTTATTTCAGAGAAAGATCCCTGTTATCCAATTCTAAATCCTTAAATTAGTGGGCTGATGTGTTATGTCAGTATCAACCTTTGCCCATGCTGAAGCCCAGTTTGCCTTGCCAGGAAAGCTGTCTGCAGAACTGGACAGGCACAGAACACCAAAAAACAGGTAAGGAGCCAGGAGACCCAACCCGGTCTCCTGTAAATGTAAATCCCTACAAGCAAAACTGCTGAACTTAGTGGCATCTTTGTGACATTGGGCTGCAGCTTGAAACGTTGGTTTTACTATCAGGTGGGTATGAGAACAGAAAAAAATACAAAA